>NW_008596818.1:18569-170998 GCF_000691845.1 Merops nubicus | reverse complement strand
GAAGTTTGGGTGAGGGGAAGACCTCAGAACAATAGCAAAGAGCTTGAGGACATCTTCAATGAATAAAAAAGTTCTTGGCATACGTAAAGTTTTCTGAGCCTTTCCTAAATAGCTAAAGGAGAGTCTTTTTAGGCTTTTTTATATTTTGAGAGCTGAAACGAACAGAATTTGCATATTCTTTGGACACTATGGGGAGAGATGGAACTACGCTTTTGGGGATAGGCCAAAAAATAATTAAGGTAATTATATGCTGTGAAGGAATATGTTATGCTACTCCTAAAGGAAGACTTTTGGGCAAATAGAACTCATGACAAATATTTATTTTTTTTCCTTATGCATTAATAGTCCTAGTAGGCAGCATTAGAAATATTTATCCGTAGTTCCGTGTGGTATTTAGCTTGTCATTTTGACTACATTTAGTGCAGAAGTTTTTCACATGTTAATGTAATACATATTTGTTTTAAGAATCTAAAGCGTGCCTAATGGTAGACTGGAAAGTAAGACAAGCAGAGGTTTGGGGCAACTTTGGAAAAGTCTGGAGTTGCATCACCGAAGCCAAACCATGTAAATTGAATATAATGGGAAAAATATACCTGGGAAAAATGCTAGAGCTGCAGGGTTATGGCCCATAACACAGAAGGGATACAGAGATCTTTGAGCAGGAAACTATTTGGCAGCCTTTCTGCCTTAGCTGGCTGGGAGCAGAGAGGAGCTAATTTAGTCAGTGGGTAGGAGAGGCAGCTCTCAGTAAAGAGCTGAGAAACCGAAGGCGGTCCCAGTGAACTATCAAGAAATGTGGTTTCAAAGTTATTATGTAACATTAGGGTCAAAACTGAAGATAAGAGGCTGATGCATCAGAGCGTCAGCAAACAGCCAGTGTTAATATGTTTGCATAGATAAGGAAGATTTGGCGTGGTCTACGGGCATAAAAATGAGGAGCCAACGTGAGCTGAAATTGAGCTCGGAGCACCATTGCCAAGAGATGTAATTCTTGTCTTCATCTCCTTGGACTATCAAGGTTTATTTAGTTTATAAACATATGGGTTTTCAAAGCTATTACAACTGTGACACCGATTTAGAAGCTACAGACATGCAAGAGGTTAAGATTAGAGCTGGCCAGAAATTTCCTTACAAAACAGAATTTTGCATTTTAGCCAGGATTAGTTAAGACAACTGAGCCTTACAACATTATCCTGCCAGGTGAAAAAATGACTCACTTGACAAGCACAGTACTGCCAGGATGAGTCCTTTTGAATTGTGTATTTACATAAACATTTATGGAGTGTTGTTATTATTATTATGAAGAAAAGATGTGATAGGGGAAAATTGTGCTCTCAAATTGCTCAGGCAATTGGGGGGCACTTTGGAAGCCGCTTCCTTCCTTGGATTTATCAAAGTGGCAAAGTCTACAACAGAGCTGCTTATACTTTTGTGTCATGCCCCATCCCCACTATAAGCTGTGATTTTCAAAAGCTCATCAAAACCAAGGCAGAAATATTTTATATCTGAACTTAATTCAAATAACCATTAAAAAAAAAAAAATCAAAACTAAATAAAATCTTGATTTGTTGGAAAATTACCTATCGGCTATAAAACGAATGCCCAAATATAATGATGATGAAAATAATAATAATAAATCCCATGTCTGCAGACCTTTTTGCACAATTAAAAACCCTGCCACAGAAAGTGAAAAGTCACACAGATAAGCAGTTCAATCCTTTGCCCAATCACTGCTACGTGCTCAAAGAATTTGGAATTTCAGCCAAATTCACTTAAACGCTGGGGATTATATGGGCAGAAACCTAGATTACAAATCAAAGAGCACTGAATAGCCCACGTATATGTTCCAGTTATGAAAGCTGCTTAATGATTAAAGTCATCTATGCTTTAAAAAAAAGCCAACCTGATGTTGAGATCTGAAAGTATGTCTCTGGATTGACAGGTCAGAGGTTAAATCCAGATGAGGGTCACGCAAGCCTGGTGTTAGTCTAAATGAGTACAGCATTAATGCTGAAAAATCCTCACAATGAGCTCACCACCTGTCTGCTGCAGAAATCCGACTAGGTTTGGTTTAAACTTGATGTTTCTTTGCATTTCCAATACTTCCATGCTCCTAACTAGGGAGAATGAGGTAGGCAATCTGGCTTTTGATTTCAATCACCGCTACTATCCTTAAATTACTTTTGTCTGTTGCCTTTTGAAAAAAAAAAAAAAGGCACCATTTTTTTCAATGCAAGTGCAACAGGATGCTCAGAATTTGTAAATATGACAGAGTGGTTTCAATACAGCACAGCTCTAAACAGTGAGCCTCAGCAGAAAAACAGAGCCTTTCTTCTGCTCTTTTCCTTTCCTTTTCTTATGTACAAGAAGTTCACATTGAATTTTTACAACAGAGGTCTGAAAAAAAAAGGAGAATTTGTTGAAATAGTAAATTGACACTCATGGCAGTGTTGACAATATGAACATTTAGATCCTGATCTCAAGCAGAAAAGCATATTATTGATTCAGAACCGAGCTTTGTGTAGCATCAAAGGGTTAAAATAAGCAACACTTGAAAGAAGGAGGAATAGATCATTTACTACACATATTCTATTATTTACTTAAAACTCAAAGGGTTGATACGAGCTTGTTATCATGCACTAAAAGACAAAATTTGCTGCAGAAGGTGCACTCTTTGCAAGCGTGCAAGAGCTAATCTCAGACCACTAATAGATTTAACCTTGTATATCCATAGATATTTAAAAGTGTTATGGTTTGAAGGTCAACTCTGCTGTCTTACAGTAAAAAGAAAGCAAAGAAAGGAATAAAAATTAGAAAGAATTAATTCTTCAAAAAGTTTTTACAAATCAAAACCCTGCAGTTTCACACTGAGAACAAAAGAAGCATATTAAACACCAAAGTTTATCAAGACAAATTAGGTCCCAGTTTCAAATTTTCTTTAATCTTTTGCATCTGAACGTTTTTTTGCCTCATGCTGTTTTCCCTAGTTAAATGTTAAAATGAATTCTAGCCAATACCATTGACTTCCTCCCTTAAAAATATTGAGACACATAATAAAAAATTAATTACTTCCCCTAATTTCCGTGTGATTCTTTAAAAAGATGTAAAATTCATTTAAAGTAAGTGGTGACTTTGTCTTTGAAGATCACGACAATTAACATGGATCAAAGCTTAGGTTCTGTAACGATGATAGCTTATTAGCATAATGAAATTAACTTAGAGACAAGAATCTTTAATAGGTACAACAAAAACGCTTTAATAATACTTGAAGAAAATTATGTATTTGCTAGAAGTACAACAGTTTCAGACTTTCTATCCAATTAATAAGTTGTTAATTAACTCCTTTTCCAAACAATGTGCACTTTAAGTTAACATCTGCCCATTGGATAACACTTTCCTATGGTTGAGGGTTTTTTTTTTTCCAATATATTGTAGAACTGCAACACTGTTTTACTGGGAATTCCTTGTAGGACTATTCTTATACTAGGGAAACAGGACCCAAATATAGTAATACGTTTTCTATATCCAACCAATTAACAAAGCAGAAGGCTTATATCAAAGATGGGGAGGAGGAATGGGTAATTCCTTAATTATGGCTGCATTGTTTGTGGCGGTGTGCAGATTCAGATTTCTTTGCATTTTCAATAGAAATTATTTTCTGCAGTTTATATGCCTCTGCAAAATGGTTCTCTGCTGGCTAGTGCCATATATGGACTTGATTTGGGAGCATTTTTCATATTTTTTTTAAAGTATCTATTTATAGCTCCATATTACAAGATTTCACAGTCTTATTTATAAGATTGTAAATCAATAACTATTGTTTTTGAAGATAGGGAGCAGGAAGGTTGTTCACAAATATTCAAGCAGAGCCTTAAGTATAAAAATAACATTTTAAGAGTCTTTGTGGTGCAGGAAAAACAAGGGCTTTCAGCACTTTAATTTTTAATTAAAATGAGACATTTTTGTTTTAGAGGCTTCTGCCTATATAGTGGTTTGGGGATCAAAAATTTCGCAGAGCATTTTGCAAGTGGATTTGGAGAATACATGAGACTGTGCAGTGCACTGAGAGGCCTCCAAGCCCTCAGCAAGGACTGCTTAGGCCAGTGATGGAATAATTAAATAGGTCTTATTTGAAACAAATGAGTTGTTATATTCTGTTGGGTCAAGGATTCATGTTTTAATAAATCCATAATTACAGTAACTTTTCATTTAATCTGACAAATTCTAAGCAAGTTAAGAATTTATGAGAGTTGGAAACAGCAATAAAAAAATATGCCTGTCTGCCATTCTGCTCAAGGCCACACAGGTTGAACTCATTTTGAGGAGCATGGAAGCCAGGAACATATCTCCTGAATAAGACTCTGTGATGTATGTAAGAAATAATATTATATATGTACATATAAAATAATATTATATATCAAATTATCACAGAATGGTTTGAGTTGGAAGGCATCTTTCAAGGTCATCTAGTCCCAGCCCCCTGCACTGAGCAGGGACCTTTTTAAGCAGATCAGGTTGCTCAGAGCTCCATCCAGCCTCACCTGGGATGGTTCCAGGGATGGGGCAGCGACCATCTTTCTGGGCAGCCTGGGCCAGGGGCTTACCACCGTCATGGTCAAAAATTTCTTCCTTCTCTCTAGTCCAAATCTCCCCTCTTTTGGTTTCAAAACTTCACTACTCGTCCTGTTGCCATAAACCCTGCTAAAAAGATTGTCTTCATCTTTCTTATGGGCCCCCTTTAAGCACTGAAAAGATGGCAATAAAGTCTCCCCAGAGCCTTCTCTTCTCCAGGCTGAACAACCCCGACTCTCTATAAAATATTTATAATTATTAGTATGTTATTATCACTAATAATCATCTGAAACTTCTAATTTCCTTTTTTTTTTTTTTTTTTCTTAGAAACATCAGCAACAAAGACCCAAAAGCCAAAAACCCAGCAGAGCTTTTCTGAGGTGAGGTTTTGTATTTTCCCTGGCAAACTTTTCTACCACAAACCTGAGAGTCCACAAAACTTTTTGCGCAACATCCAGCCCAAACTCTTCCAGTCACTGCTGGCTAAGGTCAGGATTTCTATTTCTGACCATGTATGGCTCTGGCTACGCTCCTCTCAGCTCACGGTATGTGGCTCCCAGAGCACAGACACCTCTGAAAATAGATAAAAATGAGTCCTGGCACATACCTTCATATGACATTTTTAGCATTAGAATTTGCTGGTTCAACACCACCTTGAGTACACATCTGGTAGCCATAACCAAACCTTGTCTTCTCTGGGACGTCCTTATGAGTATCAATTAATTAATCCTTGGCACATGCACATAGCACAGGCTTTGCTGACCCCTGAAACATCATTTTCTTTAAGATGGAGACAAGGTGCAACTAACAGGTCACATGGAAACTGCACGATAGTAGAATGAAACTGAGGAAACCACTGTTTAGACAACACCTCTACTTTGCTGAAGGTCCTTGTCACTTTACTGAGCACAAATATAAAAAGAGTTGGCAAATACAAGTTGAAAGTTTGTATTCAAATTGGTTGAAATTTGAAAATTGATTGGTTTGAAATTCCTTTTTTTTTGGGGGGGGGGTTAATTCACCCTTTGGGAAGTTGTTGGGGTTTTATTTCTTGTTGCAAATCAGAATGGATCATTTTTCAATATTTCTCCTAAAATATCAAAGCCTGAAAATCATTATCTGGAGACAACAGAGAGCAAGAGTTGCACGTTGCAGGCTGCTGTCTGGGGCCCAGTGGCAGTGGCCCATGAGCTCACCACAGCCCATGCACAAGCCATGGCTAACAATAGACACGGGGACAACACAAAGGGTGGCAGATGTGGTCCCCATTTTGCTCAAGAGTTTCCAGGTTTACTTCCTCCCCTGGTTCCGGGGCAGCACTGCAACCCAAATTGCTGTAATCATTAGCAATATTAGTAGCTCTGTAACCAGGAGGTCTTTCTCAGAGGAAGGTAGCCCAAATGCTGGCAGGATTTAGGGCCATACCCTGGGGAAGTCCCTATTAGCAACCAGCACGGGTGGTTGAGCTCTCCAGAAACTGAGTTCACCCACTTCCAAAAGAATCTTTAGAAAAACAAAGACATTTCCTTTTAACTACTTGTTTTTGGCACATCAGGATTTTTGAGGTAAAACATTTCCAAATTGTAAATCCATCAGATAATTCCTCAGTTCCAAGTTCCTCGGTATCCAAGAAATATGATACAACCTTGGCTGGGAAGTACAGTCCAAAGAACATCATCACCTATTGCCTTTCCTGCATACTTCCATGGCATACCTACTTTTCCCTGGATGACTCCCAAGCTAAGAAAAATCTCCTTTTTTTCTTAGTAAAATCCATTGTCTTAGTTGCAGAAGACACTGAGTGTAGGCCAGAAAGATTACAGGTTCTTCTAAGTAAGACATTTATAGGAGGGAAAAAAAAGCTCATGCTCATCTCTAAAACAAAGAAATGTACTTATTGTTCCAAATTTCGAGGCAATCTTCAGGGTTAGGTTATATATAAGGTTCTTCTGGAGGTTTACTGGAGATTGAGACAATGCCAGAAGATACTAAATTCTCATTCTTAAGCGAACGACCGTTGTACAGAGCTGCCAGCCAAGAGTTTCCTTTGTGATAATCAAGAACTTGCCAGGATAATCTCAATAAAAAATGACATTGGTAAATACATGGGTTTAAAGCTAATCAATACAGCACTTCCATTGCTCACACATGGTTTTGTTTTTTTGGTTAACAATGTGTATTTTCCTTGCCCAACTTCTTCTTCCAGTGGGTTACTCCAGCCTTTTTCCTGCTTTGGAAACAGAATCATCTATGACACAATCATGAGTACACATGCAATGATGTTGGTCAGCATGAGACTCAGAACACGTATGCGAGCATGTTTTTCAAATTATATGGGAGCTTTCACTGTCCATCTTACTCCAAATTATCTGTACAGAACAATCATTTTTTTAAAAGTAGGTCTATTTTTCATTGCTTATTCCCTTTGAAATATCACCCTTCACCATTAATGTGGTGGTGCTGGTCCCAGATTTCTGTGATTTCTCCCAGTTGTGCTCTGGCTTTGGACTTCCCTTGATGGCCCTTTTCTTTCAGTGAAGCTGTTCCTTGCTGTTTTCAGAATAAATTCTTTTTTTACACTTCATTTGCACGTTTTCTTCTTGCATGGGAGAAAATCAAACACAAATTTCCTTGTCTTCAACTTCACAACTAAGCAAAAAATACCATTCCCTTTCTCCCTATTCCCTCCACCCTACTGCAGAATTGGAAACGTTCCTACAGACATTTGTGTGTAGAATTGTGGAAAACAATGCTATGAAGTGGGAAAGTATGAGGAGGTAGAAGAGCAACAGGGAGTATCTCTGTGATATCCCTGCTCTGGGAGTGCTGTTGGTCCTTCTCTATTTCTTTTGCAGCAATATATGCCATAGAGGCAGAAGTCATAGCAGATGAATCACCATAGATGATGATCTGAGGGGCCACATATCACTAGGACACAAGCCACAGAGGCTTCAGGTAAAGACATAATTTCATCTTTTTCAGTTCATTTTGGTTTAAAACCTTTAAATTTTATTTGTGGATTTGAGTCAGTACCTACCAAACTCCATCTTTGTACATAGATAGTTTTCACACTACACTGGATAAGGCTGATAGAGTTGAGGTTGTTCAGCCTGGAGAAGGCTCCAGGGAGACCTTGTTGTGGCCTTCCAGTACTTAAAGGGGGCCTATAAAAAAGCTGTGGACAGTCTTTTTAGTAGGACCTGTTGCAACAGAACAAAGGGTGATGGTTTTTAACTAAAAGAGGGAGATTTAGGCTAGAGAGAAAGAAGAAATTTCTCATAATGAGGATGGTGAGACCCTGGCCCAGGTTGCCCAGAGAGGTGATAGAAGACACATCCCTGGAACCATTCCAGGTGAGGCTGGATGAGCAACCTGCTCTAGTTGCAGATGTCCCTGCCCAGTGCAGGGGTCTTGGACTACTTGACCTTGAAAGGTCACTCTCAACCCAAAACATTTTATGATGCTATACTGGTAGAAACATTGCCTGATTCCTCTTCTCACGAGCCTTAAGCAGTCAGTCTGAGCAGATCATTTCACTAGTTGGGGTTTGAGGGTCCTGCTCAGTGGTTATTACTTGTGACTTGTATTTTATCAGCATCAACAGGCAGACAAGGGATTGTTCCATAGAACACTCCTCGCTCCTTAATTACAACCCAGTAACACAACCCACAGCACTATACCACTCCTCTTGGCCCTCATTACTGAGCACTTAACATTCACACCCTACTTGTCTGGTCTTTAATAAGAAATAAAGTTGTTTGTTTATTTTATACCTATTTAACTTGTCATTTAAGATTTGCAGAAGGCCATCAATCTTTGCCTCAGTCCATTGACCTCACTTGAATTGTTGGGACTCTAAATTCTGCACAGATGTTATTACTATGAATTTAACTCTACATAGCAAGAAATTCAGTACTGCCATTTTTTTAATGAGCTTGCTGTTGGTAATAAATACCCATGACTAATGCTTTTGACCCAGGTAAGCCCATGGGTATGGAAGGTAAAAAGTTTACTAAACTTTATGGCAATGCTTTCAGTAATTTTACCAACAACTAATGCACACATCTCCCCTGCCACTGTGTCAACACAAAAAAATTGCTTAGCTCTTCTTAGTATATCTGTCTACATCCAGTGCCATTCAGGGACTCTGATGAGTCAGCCAAAAAATTTCTACATTCATATATTTCATCTCAGAGGAGAAAAGATGATTCTCTCTGATACCCAGTAAATGTTTTGCTTGTGGTTTGTTGTTTTTGTTTTGGTTTGCTTTTTTCTTGTTCAATAAATTGGGACAAAACTTTCTGAAGCTTAATAGGAATTAGTGAGGTGCTAAAATTCAAATACATCCATTAAGTCTGTGGTTTCAAGTATGTTAAACAATTGTTATATAACAGTAGGGAATACCTATTTGTGAGTAACTCAATCTATATTAATCCTCAAGGATATGAACCAGATATTAGTTACTGTCCAAATTAATTTCCAGAACTGCAACAAGCCTTATCAGATAGCAAATTTAAAACTGTAAAATTAACCTCCAAAAGCAGGGAAGTGAATCAATTGTGCAGTCCAATTAGCTGCTCCCTAAAATGTGGAGAGGATCTCCCCCTGCAGAAGGATGATGAGCTGCATGGTCTAGCAGGGCTGAAGATGGTCACAGTGACATGGGAACCAAGGAAATGGAAGGTGGTGAAGGTTGCAAGTATTTTTGCAAGGTCTTTTTAAGGTTTAAAAGAAGGTAATCTGGCTTCAGCAGTCTGCTGATGTACCGAAATCCAGAGCTGGATCTCCCTTTGAGAAGGAAGATGAGATACCACTACCCCCAAAATTAAATTAATATTAAATAATGCCACTTTCATAACTGTAGATACCTCCTTTCTAAAGTATGGACTTGTGTCCTGCCCTGTATGAGGAAATTCCACCACCACAGAAGGCATGACTCTGGGTGACAACAGGTCTGCCCTTCTCCTGGAATTACTTATTAGCCCAGAGGTGAGCAGCCAACTTTTTCCAAGGCTGTTTAACTCCAAAGGCATTGCCTACTTTCCTGTAGATGTTTTTAGTAGGTAATTAGAAATGAAAAGCAAAACAGTAAATAGCAAATTACGAGGCTTGAAAGCCAGATTTAACCCACTGCTGACATCTGAGTGTGCTAGAGGTGACTTACCAGGGCAGCTGAAGGTCACGTCCCACACTGTAAATATCTCGACTGCCATAACATCTGCGAGTAAAATCAATGGCATGTCCTGCAAGAAAAACACACTGACAACCACAACTATTAAAACTCTTTACCATTAACTATTTTCCATGTAGCAACTGAATATTAACTACTGTGGTAAAACAGGAGCACAGTGAGGTGATATTTTGTGTTCCCATTAACGAGGAAGAGATTGAAGGTGAGCTGAGAGTAAATACTTGACAGTGGTAATATGTGAGTCCATTTATTCAGCGCTGAATAACATTGTTCATCTCAAATATCAATTAAAAAGGACCTAAGTGATAGCAAAGGAATACTGGTCCTGCATCATTAATTTTTTGTCAGCATTGCAAGAAGTGTTTCAGCTGATGCTTTTACTGCCATGTTTGAGCGTGCTGAATGTTAGGGAAGGGATGCTCATCTCACCAGCCAGCCAGCTGATCCCAGTCCTACCATGCTCAGTGAAGTAACACCAAATAAAACTACTGAGAGGAAAGAACAAAGTTTTCTGGGCACGAATCTTCCCTCTCCTTCTCCCCAGGTCGTCACGTTCACTCTGCAAAGTGAAAATAATACTTGACAAGGTGAGAGCAGAGACTGAGTCCTCACACATGACTGATGAGCAGCCAAGTCTTCTCCAGGTGATTGAAAGGCACAGCCCATAGCAGTATTTTCATTCATTTTGGGAACAAATCTGAACCTTGTTCTCCTCCACATAGGACAAACAGAGCTCAGACTCACAGTGACCAAGTCCCTCTGTGACATCCTTAACTTTTTGCTTAACTGTTTTGTTTTCACTTAAAGATATATTTTTTTTTTCTCAATTAATTTGTTTTCAGAGTTAATAGTCCTAAATCTCGCAAAGCCAACTGTCAAATGTACCAAAAATCAGCTGTTGAGATGAGGGATGGTGATGCAGTACATGTGCTAGCAGTCTGAATTTAGCACAAGGAATTTATGCAGGACTCTACCATCATGACTATGATTTAGAAGACTTTTTTTTCTGATTTTGGCTAAAGCAAATAATGAAACTGATTTTTATCTGAAGTTCTGGAGTCTGGAAAGCATAATAAAAAGATTAAAATCCCTTACTAAATTCCATTTCCTGTTTTGGGTTTGCTAGACTTATCCTAAACCAAATTCTGCAGTCTCTCCTCAAGGCCCTATTAGCCTCTTCCATGGTTTCTTTCATCTGAATAACATAAAATGTGTAAGTTCTGTCTTGCATTTTTAGGGGTGGGGGATGAAAAGTGAATTTGCTCAATCCTCTACAGCTGACAGAGGTTTGGGCATCCAAGCCAGAAAAGTCCAAATCTCAACTGTACTCTCCTGTGACATTTTCTTTAGCCTGTTTCTAGAGATACTTATTGGGAGGTACCACCACACCAAGAAACCTGCTTTATCCTGGCTCCTGGGATGAGGTGAGTGAAGCTGCTGCCACTGTCTTATAGACACAGATTACAGACAATATCTTAAAAGGAATCCTAGAAGAAATCTCTGCTCACTGGCTCCAGCTGAGGCTAAAGAGCCTTTGACCTGAGTCAACATTTCATCTGAACAAGAGACTCCAAGATTTGACTCAGGGAAAAGAATTTCTTGTCCCCAGCTCCAGCCAGAAGTAGAAAAGCCAGAGATACATGAAAAACGAGCAAAACTTTTAGGATAGGTCACAGTTCATAAAGTTCTTGAATTTCCTTCTACCCAAGACAAGCAGGAGGCAACAAGGAGAACATACATGTGAGTTTATTGGCTGGTCATTTTTAGCCATTAACATAACCTTGTAAAAAATGCAGCATGGTCTCAGGGTGCATCAGGTGAATTATTTCCAGAATGAAGTGAAAAAATCATGATAGGGTGGGCTGGTAGAGCTTACTCTGAAATACAGTGTATTTCATTCTATTTTCAGTGTATTTACAGTGAAGTTGATCTGAAAGTACAGCTTCAGTTTAGCTGAAGCTCCAAGAAAATGTGTTTATTGTTAGTGAATCTATCAGTCTGCAAACACCAGCAAGGAGAAAACTTTATTCCAGCTAAAGAGAAATCTGGAGAGGAAAGAGTAGGAAAAAGAAAAAGCAAGTGGATATAAATTAGTCATACATGTATTTGCAATGCAAAGTAGGAGAAGGTCTTCAAACAACAGAGGAATCAAGACTGTGATGCTACAGGGAACTGACTGAGGCTGCAGGAATAGAGGAGTCAGGAAAACCACTTTATCTCCACATGTAACTAGCTAAGTTTTCAGAAGTGTTTAAGTGAAGTGCAGAAGCAGGTAAAAGGACCTGAAGATCAGAAATTCCTCTCCCATCTTATTTCTATATCCCTACTCAGCCAGATTCCATCACCCCTGCTAAATACCTTCCTCAGCTCTTAGCAAATAATAACCAACTCCTGCTCATTGACACAAAACATATCACAGCCAGAAGGATAGGGAAAAAAAAAATAAATTAATAAACCTGCATCAAAAAAGTTCAAGTTGTTGGTCAATAACTAGTCCCACATTTCCAGCAGCTCCCATCTTCCCAGCAGCTCAGTGCACATCTACTGAGGCAGCCAAAAAATAGGAGTTGGAGCATTTTTCTTATGAGTCATTCTGTTCAGAAACCTTTACAGATTTAAGAAAAAAAAAAATAACAACCAAACAACAAAAAAAAATTCTGTGTGTTAAAAGTATCTCAGCCAAACATGTTATTTCTCTTAAATATACAAGAAAACACAACTATCCTCAAGGTAAATATCCTCTGGTTTATTACTTGAGATCGCTTTTCAGCGCTGTAATCATGTCATTAGGATTTCAATTCCTGGCTCCAGAAGCAGCAACCATCTAACTATAACCTTCTGGTTTCCCAGTCTATTTAGTCTGTGTCACTTTGTGAGGGACAAGCAGAGTTCAGTAGGTCTGAGCCTACCACTGAAACCGATGGCAGGAGAATAAGTCTCTTTGTCCATGGTGTGCCTAAAGAAGTCTCATTTTCTTCTAAAAGTCTCATTTACTTCTTGGCACTGCAGCTTCTAACAGCTACTCAGACAGCTCAGATCTTCCTTATGAACTCCTTAACCTTCACTCTCAGATTTTGTACCTTATCCTTGAGGGTGAGAACTCAGATAGTTTAGTTTCACCCTATTACAGCTAGAAGAGGGAACTCCAGTTGTTTTGTTTTTGTAAGTTTTTGCAATGTGTTATGTTTTATCTTCCCTACCTCTGGAGCCAGGAAAGTTGCATCTGTCATGAACAAAAAATATGGTAGTGGAGCCCAAAGCATCACAAAAATGCTTTCACACTGAGAGGCCTCTCCCTATAACAACAACATTCATCAATAATAGTAATAGCAAGTGGCAGCAAGTCTTAAGTGTCCTTAAATTACCTTTATGCCTCTCTACACAGTTATATTGTCCCATCGGGCAGGCAAGGTCATCTGTGGTCAGGTAAGTCTGGGCCAACTGTGTGCAAGCCCCAGGTAGGTAAGCTCCCAGGTGGTCCAGGTGTGTGCAAAAGCCATGACAACAGCCCAAAAAGATGCTCAGTTACTTTTCAGCATGGGCACCACATCTCTCACTGGGCTGGCCAGCCCTGACCTAGTGTGGATGTGCAAATTAGAACCCCCCTGGCCCCTAAACTATAATTTTTAATTATTCTTTTCAGAAAAAAAAAAAAAAAAAAAGATTTCAGATGTAAGATGATAGTTCAAACCCCTTCCTAGGTTATTTTTCAACTCTCCATTGCATCCCTATATTTGCTGTGTTCTCTGAGGTCAAATCAGTGGCAGCTTTAATTGCCCTTACAAGGAATATTGCTAAAACGGGCACAAAGTCCTAAACTCAATGATTTCTTCATTATTTTGCAACTTTGGGAGTCTGCCAACATCTTTGCGAGATTTGGCATATGTTTACCTGGAAAGAATGAAAGACTTAATATTTTGTTTCAGCTTTGCAAGGTTTTTTTTCCTCCCTGCCTCCCCCCAAAAAAGGGTAAGCAAAGGAACTGGAAACATAATCAAAGGGCAAGGCTGGTCTCTCTGATGTGGGTGCAGATCAACGCAGCTCAACAAGTTTCTGGGGAGCATAATAAGAGGAGATACATCACAAATGACTGCAACTTTTAAGGGCAGCCTTCTCTCTGCTTTCTGCAAATTTGGGCGCACGGGGGATATTTTCACTCGCTCTTCCCCGTAAGGCCAGTTTGCTACATGAGAGTTTCATCACACTTGGACTTGGAAATGTGAAGTGGAAAGGCCAAGCTGATAGCCTTACCTTCAGCCTAGTGCCTTAAAGTCAGATCAGTGTTTCACTCCTGGTTCAGACCTTTACTATAAAAAATAATCCTCTCACAGCTATTACTTAATACTGGGAGTCCATAGATGACTTTCTGTTGACACGTTAAGCTTGTCAGGCAACTGATGGGATTTTTTTTAATAATTAATATACATTGTCTATTTTAACATGACATATTTTAACAGCCTTAAAAAGGGATGGAAACGGAGGTTACCACCACCCACACCTCACCAGAGCTGCTGCCCCACCGACACCTTGGCAAGCCACACTTCTCTTGGAGCTGCTTCTCCTCTCTGCCTGGGGCTGTTTCAACAAGGATTCAACTACGCCCACATAAAATGAACATTTCCCTTTTGCTGGGCTAAAACAAGGTCTCTGTAGGGTTCAGTCCCCTCCAGAAAATCACGATGCTAAGGCTGAGTTTCTCACTGGGATGGTACTTACAGGGTGAAGGTGCTGCACGGAAGCAGCGTGGGTCCAAGGTCTGCTGTAAGGCGTGAGACTGGATCATCCTGCCTGGGGGTGAACGGTGAGGAAAGGGATACCCACCATGGTGCCAAGGAGAGGATGCCTCCTCCATTGGGATGCTTTAGCTGCTGAATCAAAATATTTCCCTGGTTATATTCCAGGAGGTTTGCTTCCCCCCCAACTGCAACGCTTAACTTTCTCCACACACCCTGCAAAGTCTGGCTAACTCCTATCTCAAGCTACAGTAATCTACCAGGCCTACAATTGAAGTGTAGCTCTGTCAAAGCCCTTTTGTGGATCTGGTCTTCCCTCTGCAGCTCCACTGAAAGGATTAAGCTATTTGGGAAATGAAGTGCTGTTCCCTGCGAAGAGGGATGTCAGATACCGGTCCCAAAGCAGCAACGTCTCGCTATATTTCGGTTTAATATTCTTATGTCAGCGACACTGGTAGGAAATGGGAAAAGGTAAAAATTCTGTGAGGCGTGTAAAACAAGCGTGGACAAGGCAATAGGAGTGTGACAGTCGGAACTGGCTGTGTGTCAGCACAGGGGCTGTCACCGGGGCTGGCAGAAAACACTCCCTGCGGACTCCAAGAGCTTCCAGCGCTCCCGACCCCAAGAGTTAAATTTTTGCTCTTTGCCTCAGTGGTATAAATCCGTAACGTTTTTGACCGAATCCCATAAAAGTAAATCAGTGTAAGTGAGGGCAGAGCGTGGAATCCTGCAGACCAACATTGAGAAAGAGACAGCGATACCAGTTAGCAGCTTATACCACGCCGGTAGCAGGGCAGCACAGAGTCAGCCAGGGAGCAGCTGGGAGGGAGCCAGATGGGCAGTGAAAGGGGCACAGCCAGCTCCTCAAAAAAATAGTTTTTTAATTGTAGGAAATTTTGTAAGACGTCCCTGACATAAAATTGAATTATTTTCATTTTTTGCTCCAACAGCAAAAATGTAAATGCTGCCATTTGCACAGAGAGGGTTGTGGGTTTTTTTTTTTTAAAGTTGTCATTGCAAAGCTGCACTTAAATTAGGGGCTGGTATTAATCATCTCTACATAAGGCAACTTTAAAGAGGAATATCAACCAATTATTCAGAGCAGCTGATGGGCAGTGGTCTGTTTTGCTGGCTGGTGTTTTTTTCAGAGCGGGTATCAAATGGGTCCACGTGGCATGAACAGAACATAGCTCCAGATGGGAGAGCAGTTCCCATCTTTTGCAGAGTAAATCTGCTGTTTGAGACTATATTCTATGACTGAAATTTTATACATATGACTTTGTTGGAGCTGGGATCTCTTCCTTTGAAAATGTGCTACAATAATAATTGCATTTACCAGTTGCCAGTCCTTCTCTCAAAATGTTGTTTTTTTTTTTTTCATTCGGATTGTGAAATTAATTGTCTCTAGCTAATATAATTAAAAACAAACAGTTCTGATTTCAGCGGAGGAAAAGGGGAAGGAAAAAAAAAAAAAAGCAAAAAGCAAACTGCAGCCCTGATTTTCTATTGACAAGAAGAAAGCTCTGCCATCCCTGAACTGTTTAATTATTGAAATGAACTGTAACAGTACACTGGATTGTTGCCGAGGTCACCGAGGAGTACTGGATGTCAAGAGGAAAGCGGCAGCTCCGAGAGCCCTCCAACGCCCCAGGCTCCCTCGAAAAACCCACACACTTTTTCTCAGGCATTCAGCCTCTGATAGGTAGCCTGATAGCACGGCCGATTTGCTGCTATTACAGAGGTCCGACGGTGCTTGCTTGTTTTAAGACGAGCCAAACTATGCTCTGGTGGCCACCGTGACGCTGCGATTCCCATGCCCTATCGCATTCCTCTTTCTCAGATCCCAGGCATTTTTTTTTTCCCCTACGTGCAGTCCAGGATGTAGACAAATGAATTCCAAGTGACCTATGTGGGGGCGGATTCTTTGGAAACAAACAACAAAAATAAGATATCTCCTGTCCTCACTTTTTCATTTGCTTGTTCCCTGGATACAGTTTATTCGTGGCAATGAAATGCACATTGTGTCTCTGGAGCTAGATCCAGCAGCAACATCTTTACCACCCCCTAACCTTGGCTGGTTTGGTGTTGTTTGGTTTGGTTTTTTTTCTTCTTTTCTTTCTTGCCTTTTCTTTTCCTGATTTCCTATTTCAACCTTTACAAAAGAGATCTTGTTTAACGTTATCTACTCCTTTGGAAGTCAGCCTGCCTTTTAAATCCTATCAAGGCTTGTTATTGATTTAAATGATTTTTTTTTTCCTAGAAAAAGTTTAGGAAACTGAAAGTTTTGAAAAAAATCCTTTTACATATCTGCACTGGCAAGAGGATCTACTGTGCAAATAACTGCTGTGTTTGCAAGGAACGAGAAAAACTTTTGAGACTTTCAGAGTAAAGGAAATCCTGCAGACACCAAAACTGCTAAAAAAGAAATGAAGCTGCAGTTGGGGAACAGACAATAAACATTTCAGATTGTTTTATGGCACACTATTACAGGTAACTATCTTGCTTAAGGAGGCATAACATTTTTCACAGTATATATTTAAGGTTTTATTATGGTTTGGATTAACAGCAGGAAACCGTTGCTCTTGAAGGGAAGGCAGAAATCATTTCTGCCAGTCCAGTGGCCTGATAGGTAAAAAAAAACCCTGAGAAACAGACTGCACGGGCAGGCAGGAGCAGCCTCCAGCCTCCCCTGATGCCCACCTTGCGGTCTGCACGGAAGGCACGAAGGTCTTCCCATGGAAAGCAAAAGCAAGAAGTGACCTTTGGGTCCCATTCTGGCCTGGTGGGTGCTGGTGTAGCTGCACTGCTTTCTGAAGACTTTTTCTGGGGCACGGAAGGAAGCTGCAGCCCTGAGCTCTGGCGAGAGCAGCGCCTCGTGCAGACGGCGCTGGGGAGATGTTGTTGCTGCTGTCAGACATCTGCGCCTCTCCCACCGCTCGGAGCGTCAACGAGCCAACTGGCAGCAGCCCCTTGTTCTTGCTATCAGTCTAAGCCTGCCTTCCTCACCAAAGTCACACTGCCTGGTTCTAGGGCCAGACATCAGACTGTTTGGGGCTGCTGAGTTCTCTGTGGATCTCACCCACCTCAGCCTCTTCATGGACTTCAGCCATCCTCCAGAGCAGCTCTCGAGGACTGCAGGCTACGGGGTGACATCTCCTCCCAGGCTGCCAACTCCTGCTAGCTCCAAACAATGGAACAAAGAATAACGGGAAAAGAACAGCCCATAATAATAATAATACATTCAGTATTGTCCTGGATTCCCTTTAGCTTCGTTAAAAGCAGTGACGTCCTCCAGTTCTGGGTGCACCAGACCTTTCCTGCTTCTGCACAAAGTGGAGCTCAGCACCCTGAGCAGCAAACCCCTCTCAGCACTTTTCTTCTCTGCCCCCCGCTGACATAATTGACTCTGCAAATCTGGAGCCTGAGCTCTGCATAGGGAAACCACCCTGCAGCCACCCTGTCCTTTGTCCCCTTCCCACTCCTTTTGTCCCAGGGGATTTGATTGGGAGCAGGGACCCACAGTTGCAAGCTTGCTGCTCACAGGACAGAATCACAGAACGTTTTGGATTGGAAGGGACCTTTCAAGGCCATCTAGTTCAACCACCTGCAGGGAGCAGGGACATCTGCAGCTAGAGCAGGGTGCTCAGAGCCCCAGCCAACCTCACCTGGGATGGTGCCAGGGATGGGGCAGCGACCACCTCTCTGGGCAACCTGGGACAGGTGCTCAACACCATCATGGTCAAAAATTTCTTCCTTCTCTCTAGTCCAAATCTCCCCTCTTTTAGTTTCAAACCATCACCACTTGTCCTGTTGCTATAAACCCTGCTAGAAAGTCTGTTCCCATCTTTATTATAGGTCCCCCTTAAGTGCTGGAAGACCACAATAAGGTCTCCCTGGAGCTTTCTCTTCTCCAGGGTGAACAACCCCAACCCTCTCAGCCTGGCCTCATAGCACAGGGGTTCCAGCCCTCAGATTATTTTTGTGGCCCTTCTCTGGGCCTGTAGATCTTCAGCTGTTGGAAGGAAATTAAAACAACCTGACTTTTCTTACTCCTCATGTCATGACAGCTTGCCCTATTCCCCACTTTCACCTCCTCAGAAAGGTGCACCATTTATCCCAGACTAGTGGCTGGCCCTTGTGGTCATGGGGAGAACAAAACCTTCCTTGGAAAATGCAAAGTTTCCACAAAGACACGAGGAATTAATCTCTTTGTAAATTATGTGAATTGAAGTAAGTAATTTCACGTCTTATTCCCCCAGGTAGCCAGTGACCAGTGTGTGTCCCTGTTATTTAATTTGACAGTTAACCTTTCAAAGGCTGGTAGTCATCTTAGATTAACTTTTATATCTTAAAAATTAGTAAGCAATTTCCTTCTGGTTAATATTTGGGTTTAATTCTTATTTTTTTTTTTCCACATATTTCCAGTGGTCATCTCATCTCTTAAATTTGTTCATCCTTTTCAATGCATCACTTTGTGAGTCAGAGGGGGGAGTAGGAGGAAGGGTTGCTAAGAAATTGGAAAACATTATTTAAGTAGGTAAGATTAAGTATTTGTGCCAGAGTTTATGATTATAATAAAATAAATCTAGAAACTATTTCATGTATGAGAGCATGTACATTAGAAAAAATATTTCTATAACAGATAACCATCTTCTGAACACTAGAGTGTTAGTAATTTGTCAGGTTTTCTTTTAATTAAAACTGTGAATATAGTTCATGCTCTGTTTGATTCAGTGTCAACATTTTGGATGGGGGCTAAAACCGATTTCCTCTGAAATCTGTTGCATTTCTCAGGACAACTGATGAAGTGTGTCTTAACATTAAGCTCTTGAACCCATGAGGTTTGCTTGTTTCAAGATCAGTAAATCAACAGATATTAGAGTAATAGCCTTGATAAGATTCAAGACTTCTAACACTTCTGTAAATGCTCTCTTTACCAAAACTGCATCTTTTTTTTCCTCTCAGACAACCTGTTTTAATTCATTGCATCATTACCAAGTTGGTCCACTGTAAAATGAATTAAAATTATGCTAGTTAGCAGCTTCGTTCTAAATATTTTTCTCAGTGTGACCCATGAAATGTGTCATGTGTTTAAACTTTTTTTTTTTTTTTTTTAGCAAGACAAAAATGTTTCTAGTCTTTCTCTCTTTTTTAACCACTCTTATTTTCACTCTTCCTCTGGGTGAATACATAAACTTGCCTGAGTTTAGGGTATGTCTCCTTAAAGTAACAGTAGATATTAACCAGGGAAGGGCTCCAGAGACACTTTTGCCAGGGCAAGTGTAACTGATTTTGACCCTCCCTCAATTATTTTCATCCCTCAAAATACAACCACTGTAATAAAAGTGCTAATTCAAAGAACTGATATTCAATTTAGAGTCAGCATCTACCAAAAAGCATCTAGTGGGTTATGGCCCATGCACTGCTGGACACTCAAGTGGCCTGGTTCTCACACCTTCCCACCAGCTCACTCTGCAGTGGTCAGGCACATAGCTGACCTCAAAATCTGACTAACTCATACAAAATGGTTTGTTATGGAAGTCATCATCATCTGTTTCTAAGACACTCTCCAGCTCTTCTTGTTCACCAGGTAATCTTGAGCAGAAACCACTGTGGAAGTTTGCTAAGGAAGATCTGGGTGAGTTAGGAGCCCCAGCCCTCATGCCTAACTCAGGAAGCTCATCCCACCCCAGTCACATATGAAAAAGGAGCTCAAACTGGGGCTTGGTGTGGGAAAAGCTTATTTCCACAGTCACCAGTGCTGAGTAAACTTGCTCCAGTGGCTGAGGTGGGTAAGGATGTAGCTGCAGCACTAGGACCAGCTCGGGCATTCTCAGTGTAGGTGCTGAAGCCAAGGGCAACATGTTCTTTGTGTGTAAATGTGAAAATATGAATAAATTGTTTAGCTTTTGTTAAAAGGATGAGCACAGAATAGGATATGTATTAGGTATTACAGTCTGCATCCCCATTCTTCTGTGTCAGGCTCATCTCCTGCTCCCTCACCACTGCAGAGCTGCATTAAGCCAAGCAGAGAGTGGAAATAACTGCTACTTTTTTTTTTAAATCCTCATAACTTACCATATTTATCTGCAAGCTTTATTTCCTTCTACCTTGCCTCTTTTAATACATACTCATGGCACTCAATAAAATTAAACCATCAATGAACAAAACAGATCCATATGAAACTTTCCCCAGGGACTGAGAATAAAGAGGAAGCACATCTGGTAGAGAAGAGTCATGTTGCTAAGTATGCTCAACTTCCCCACTGATAGGTGAGCACAGTGATAATCTAATTTATCTGTAATGTACCTGAATGCTTCTTGGATCAAAGCCTAAAGGGATGCAAAGGAAAAGTCTGAAAAGTGAAAAAGTTCACTCAAACAAGGTGGTAACTTTCAAACGTATATTGTAATCACCATGGTGGTGAGAAAGAGCTTGGGACTTGGTTCCCTGGGAATTACCTCAAGACAAACATGGTGAGAATTACTTTGGAGAATACGTTAGGAAAAGTACACCATGAGAAAGAGGAGCAGATGCATCTTTAGAGTTCAGTATTCCACATGCCCTTTACACAGTCTTCTAATCTTTCTGCGTCGATAATCTATAGAACCTAATTACACAAAGTTTCAGGAAAAAAATCTTCCAGAAAACACATAATGCCTGATATCTGAGTCACAAGCACAGTTAATGTAATCTAACACATATTGCGGGAACCTACTGCACACAGATATTACCAATTAGCACATGATTTTAACAATCAACATTCATGCAATTAATAGAACACTTCATATTCCTTCTAATTTTGAGCTCTGCATGAGCATATGTTATCATGACGGAATGTGGGATCATTTATTTATACTGGAAGCAAGGCTCCACATAGAAAACCAAGATGCTGAAAGTTAGCCTGAAAGTGAAAAAGGCTCAGTTTTGCGTTGAGAAAAGAATGCTTTTTGTCTGATTTCTAAAAGTTGAGCTGTGTCCTTACCTTTTTGTTGATCCTCGCTGCGAGTGAAATTCTGGAGGGGAAACGGTGTCCTGATTACAGCTGAGGAGTAAACCATCAATTAATCAACAAGCGGGTGAACGCTTGTCTCTAGGATAGAAAACTACAACATAAAAGGAATAACCTTAATGTTTTGCTTAGATATTTAGGTTTTTGGTTTTTTTTTTCACATTGAGAGGTCATAGTAACCGAGCACCCTGTTTTCCTTAACATGGTTATTATTACACTTTACTGTGGGTAGGGAAGGATTATTCTAGAAGAGATGAAGAGCTATGGTATGGAGAGATTAAGCCCATATCCCCACAGTATTTAGCCACCCATTACAAAGAATTCCATAGGATTTAGGCATTTCATACCTTTGGGATACAGGTCTTTCCTTGCAGCAGAAGAAGCAGGAGCTGAACCCAGAGTCCACATAGCTGCCAGCCTACCTTACTTTTCTTGCTCTTCAGAGCTAAACACAAGTCAAAAGCAATAAAATCTTATTTTAATTACTGAAGTTGTAGATGTGTTACTAGCTCATTAAGGAGACAAGATGCTTACTAAGAAGGTGGTTTTTACACATAGACTGCAAGGAATCACACTGCACTGCTGCAGTAGCTGGAGTTGTTACTATCGCTGAGAAGAATAACATCAAAACTCAAAGGTTGTGTAAACCTTCACTCCAGAACATCCTCACAGCATGGAAGGGAATGGAAGCATCTCTCTGCTGAGGAAAGGCCGAGAGAACTGGGGCTGTTTAACCTGGAGAAGAGAAAATTGAGAGAGGATCTTCTCCATGCTTGTCAATATCTCAAGGGCAAAGGTCAAGAGGATGGGGCCAGATTCTTTTCAGTGGACAGGAGACAACAGGCACAAACAGGAACCCAAGAGGTTCCATTTGAACATGAGGAGAAACTTCTTTATCTTGAGGGTGACAAAGTGCTGGACCAGGCTTCCCAAAGAGGCTGTGGAGTCTCCTTCTCTGGAGAGATTCCAAACCTGCTTGGACACCATCCCGGGCACCCTGCTCCAAGCGACCCTCTGGAGCAGGGGAGTTGGATGACATGATCTCCAAAGGTCCCTTCCAACCCTTACCATTCCATGATTCTCCATTTCCTATGACTGAAGACATTCCAAGAGGCCTCCTCAGCCAAGCCCACCCTTCAGCAGCTCCTCTTGAGAGACTGAGGACAAACATGGCCAGCATCCTACCATGCTGACCTTCTCTTTCATTTGGGAAGCTATCTCATCTAATCATCCACTCAATAGGTTGTGGAGACTGCAAGAAGAATTGTAGTCATCAGGAAGTCCTCTTCCACTTGTCAAGTGGCAGTAGAGGTGATGCAAGATGGTGCATCTACTGGCAGGAGCAATTGCTCTCCTTTGAGCTGCACACTGGCTGTCCCCTCCTTGGCTTCACAGTGGGACAGCAACAGCATCAAGTTCCCTGGGGATTTTGCTCAGGGAACTGCTCTAAACCCCTGTGTCACGAGGCTGTTGATGCAGGGAATTCTCCAGCAGCAGGGACCCAAGCAGCTGCAAGGGCTGCAGATGTAGGCTCTAAATCATTGTGTCTTTTCCTCTTTCAGGACAAGCTCCTGAGAGAATTTGGTTTACCACACATCTGACGTGTATTTATGTGTTGTAGAACAGGAGTAAAGTAGTGATTCTCTGGGTATAACTAGTCCTAAAGAATGTCAGAGGAGTATTTATGTCCCATGTCACTGCCTTCCCCCTCGAGGAAGCCTTCACAGAAGCATCACCTTTTGGGCTGCTACTGTTTCAAATCAGAATAAAACACAGTAAACTCTAGGTGGCTGAAGAAAAGTGAGATTTCACCTGTGACTGCATCTCTTACACATACCTCAAGGGCTCTTCATCTAAATCCTGGTAAACAGGGTAGTAAACACTCTCTGAAAGTCATTGGATTGTGTAATTTGTGCACTTTGAAATAGATATGCAGTTAAATCAGTCTAGCTTTCCATGATGACCAGGGGGAGACACAAGCTATAGACAAATACAAGATAAAAACAAAAGGTCTCAAATTCAATTTGCCTGAGGTAACTTCAGCCAAGGTAATAGAGCAGCTGTAGTGTCACTGAGAGGAAGGTAAACTAAGTGTAATGGGTTTCCACACTAACTAAATGCAATAGCAATGGACTTCCTGCCAAAAAATAATATTTTTTTTAATAAAAGATATATTTTCTTCTGATGATATTAATAGTAAATATGTATTTTTCCAACCATTATTTTTACTGAAGGCTTTACTGCACAAAGAATCCAGGGGGAACAGGAAATCACATAATTGTGCAGGTTGGGGAATTCTCTAAAAATACGTAACCATGGCACCCTTGTCATTACCAATCAAGTAATCTTGATAAAAAGTAAAGTAATTAGCCACTGAGAAGAACATAAAGCTAATTAAAAATGACAACTTAGTCATCTCAACAAACAACAGCACAGAACCAGTCAGTGGTTCTAACTATAGCACAATGAGATAACCTGACCTGCCAAAATGGCTTGTCTTCAAGCCTGGTAAAGGCAACTGCAGTTCATGAGACTGAGATTTTGATTAACCTTTTCATTTGTTTTAAAATTTAGATTTGTTTCATCTACCATCAAATATTTCAGTTTGGTCTCTGTGTCTTTTACTCCGACTTTGCCCCTCTATCAGTAATTCATATAAATGAAGTGACACAAACTACTGTAGTCCCCTAAAAGGAGACTATAAAATGTGAAATATAAACATATGCACTAAAAAAAAGGTTTACAAGTTGAAAATAATAAGTTTAGTATAACAAAGTTATTTGTTCAGGGTTTATAAATAATAACTGGAAACAAAAAAAAAACCCTTAATGGTGTCTCTTAGATAGTAATTTGGGGTTTTGTCCTCCCATAGGTGTTAATGGCAAGGTTTTAATTAATTTCTATGAGTGCAAAAGTGAATCTTTCTTCTTTTCTTGACATCAGAAAATCCTTGAAGGGATCACATTTCCAGAAAATTATCACAATTACCAACACTTAGCGAATATTTACTCAGGCTTCTGGTACTGAAGAAAACAAATTAATATATTTTCATATCACAAGATTCTACTAAATATTTCCTACTATAAATATACATATGAAAAATATATATTTGTTACAGCCAGTAGTCCATGGTGCTATATTCCTCAAAGCTGAAAGGTCATTTACTTTAGGAACTAAAATATCCCAGTCTAAGGGTTATGCACATAAGTTCATCTCCATAAAGCTTTGATGCAGCTCCTGAACTCATGCTCACAGGCTCAGATTTAAAAAGACAAATCAGCACTGTCGTGGGCCAAGGGCAAACGTTGGTGTCTTCAGCAGATCCAGCTGAGTGATGCTGCCAATCACTCTAATATTTAACCTTCTTAAAACACACAAAGGAAATACAGGTTTGATCCTCAGGATAAGGGTTGTCTGGAATAGGAAAAGAGGTAGAAGAGCTGATGATTAGGTTTTGCCTAGCCCATACTAATCTGTGACTATAATTTTGGTTCCTTCTTGCTAGGAAAGAACAGAATAATGATTTAGAGAAGCCCTTAGGCTGCTGAAACACAAAGCACAGGAAGCAACCTGAAAAACCTGATTGAAACTCAATGCAAGAAGTGAAAACTTAAGCTCCTTGGACTCACAGTATATATGAATACATGACTTGGTAAAATAGTTACAGATGTGTATCTAGACCAAATAAAAAGACCTTGTAGCCATGGAGAAAATATGTATCTGCTTGTGCTGAGCTACTTCCACTCTTTAGGAAAGCTTGAAGCAGAAAGAAAATGTTTGCTTATGTTTTGAACCAACGTTGGATGAAACAAAATTCTGAGCAACCGTGAACTAGATAAAGACCTTGATCCTGCTCTGTAATGCATGGTAAGACACAGCTCACAAAGGCCAGCTCTGGCTTAGGAAAGCAAGTCTCCCTAAGCTCCCTCTGCAGTCAGTGGAGAGAGGGATCATCCATCCCCAGCTATCTTAACCAGCCCTCGTTCCACTCCAATCCATGGAAGCAGACCAACATATACAGCCTGAATATCTTAGGCTCTGATCCCAAATCTACAGATCTACCCCTCTCAATAATTCTCTATATGCCTAATGTAATGACATTGGACTGCCTTTCTGAGCTTTGATTTACAAGTTTTCATAGAAAACATTTTCTCTGTCAAATAGTCCTCCAGCTAAATCCCGTATCACCATTTGGTGTCATTTTGGGTGTTTCCAGGGTGCTTTTTCAGTTCTTTAAAGCGTTGACTCAAATGTATTGGTAAAGTTTTGTGTTTCTTTTAAAAGAAGCTTTCTCTAAAGACCTTTTTAAAGGTCTTCAAGGAAATACAGCCTCTTTTCATGAGCATAATGGACGAGCAGGTGTTTTGGTCTCAGACTCTTACTTTTTGGTGTTACAGGACATCAGGGAAGACAAGAGAAGTGTTGCTTTTCTCTTCCTTTTCTGTTTTCCCCAAGCAAAAATAAAATTTTTACAGGGATGAGGTAGTAATCTACAACACCTGCAAAGAGAAAGCATCTACCTGATCTTTTGACATGTCATTTCCTTATATAGGGAAAGTGGAGATGAAAATGAGAGATTTGTCTAGTAAGGAAAGAAGAAGAGAGTAAAACCTCCACTTGCTCTTGTACCTCTCAGCAGACCTACAGGCTCTTGAACTTAATCCCACGTTTAACCTGGACAAAGAAATGGAAAAAAATAAACTGTAGGGAACTCGACTGCGTTGGCAGTGGAGTGGATTCAGTGACCTAATAGTTCTTTTTCCATCTCTGATTTCTTTGATGCTATTTATAAAAAGGAAACACAACTGATGGGCCACTCTGAACAAATTGTTACCATAAACGAATAGCAAACATCCAAATTGGCCAATGCCCCTTTAAGACCTGCATGGCTCGTGGAGCCATGGAGAAGGCTAATAATGTACCCCTCTGAACGTCCTGGGCTATGTTTATTTCTTGTATTTATTTAAAAGCAAGTCGGCTGGTTCCAAATTTAGGAACAATCGAACAAAGAGGAATCTGCTAATTCCAGATGGAGTGCATATAGTCCCTTGGCACTTATTACTTACCAAATGTTTCAGAAAGCAAACACATGACCTTAAAAGATTTTTTTGAGTGTGGGGTCCTCAAAAAGCTCTTAACAAGTCATATATTCCTGACCATATTTACTTTACCCACCCACAAAAAAAACACATTAGATTTTTTTTTTTTTTAAAGGGAGCAGACAATGCTCCCTTTAAAGCCTATTTCTGTAGGATTGAGTGATCCCATAAGGCTAAGGGTTCTAAAGGTGTCTCCATTGAAAGACTTCATCTGTGGAGCATCTGCTCCCTGCGTGAGGGTCACCTTCCCCAGCACCCTGGTACAGGTGTACTGCCAACATGGGATGCTCCTGCCTGGCGGTGCAGGAAACGGGCACCAAGAGATGGTTCCTCACCTCAAAGAGGCAACATAGTTTTCAGTTAGGCTTTTCTTTTTTTAGTTTTGTAAATGTGGTTCTTTACACACACCCAAGTTGTCCAACATAGGTGCCAAGTCAACCTCAAAACACAACTCTAGGCAAATTAACACAGCATGGCTTGCATGCGTTTCATAGTCATGACTGAGAGATGTGTTGGAGTCCTCAGCATAAGAAAGAGGGTTGGAGCAGATTCTGGAGAAGGGACACAAAAATGATCAAGGGGCTGGAAGCCTTCTGCTATGAGGCCAGGCTGAGAGAGTCGGGGTTGTTCAGCCTGGAGAAGAGAAGGTTCTGGGGAGACCTTTTTGCAGTACTTAAAGGGGCCTGTCAGAAAGCTGGGGACAGGCTTTTCAGCAGGGTCTGTTGTGACATGATGATGGGTTTCAACTAAAAAAGTGGAGAGTTAGAAGATCTAAGATCTAAGGAAGTTATCTTTTATAGTGAAGGTAGTGAGCCCCTGGCCCAGGTTGCCCAGAGAGGTGGTCAATGCCCCATCCCTGGAACCATCCCAGGTGAGGTTGGCCGGGGCTCTGAGCAACCTGCTCTAGTTGCAGATGTCCCTGCAGGGGGTTGCACTAGATGACCTTTGGAGAGATTGAAGTAGGTGACCTTTAAAGGAGCCTTCCAACCCAAAACAGTCTATGATTCTATGTTTTATATTAATTGGATTAAAAAAATTAGTCTAATTAATACAACTAGGAATTTTTTAGTGAGTATTATAGTCCGTTATTGTAACAGTTTTCTCACAAATGAATATACTTTGGGGGAATAATAATAAAAAAAAAAAAATCTTAATTTTGAGGCCATTTGCTAAAAGTCAGTCATTCCTCAGTAGCTCTCCAACTACAACTAGGAATTTTTTAGTGAGTATTGTAGTCCATTATTGTAACAGTTTTCTCACAAATTAATATACTTTGGGGGAAGAATAACATAAAAAAAATCTTAATTTTGAGGTCATTTGCTAAAGGCAGTCATTGCTCAGTAGCTCTCCAATCCCAGGAGCACAGCACCTCACAGAATTGGGGGTGATGTTACCTCCTTTGCCTTTCTCAAGCTACTGTAGCTGGTGCATGGCAGCACAGGTAGGTCCATGCAGCCACAGCTCTTCACAAAAGCCCTTCAATCTCTAAAGGTGGAAAGGTTTCACTTCTATTCCACTCCACAAACAGAAATACCTCAGTGGCAAAAAAAAAAAATAACACAGAGTATAAAATCTTCAGGATTTCTGCTGTTGGCTCTTTTCTGCCAACAGGATAAGTCCAGTTTTGCAAAAGTGCCAGAATCAAAGAGAGCAGGCTACAAAAAAACTGTTTAATAAATATCTGGATTAATTATCAATCAGGATTTTCTTTTCCTATTATTTTAAACATCTCCAAAACATTTACAAGTCTTTTCTGAAACAGCAAACCCTTTCCAGTGTTCTCCAAGGGAAAAAAAAAACCAAACAAATTGCTAAAGACAGTGGTTTAGATCAAAACCAGACAGAATTTTTTGTGATAGTATACACGGGTAAATATAATTCAGCCTTGAGTTTTGCATGAGTGATATCTCTTCCCTTTAAGCTTTTTAATGTATTTTTTTTTTGTTTTCCCCTCTATCTCTTATTTTAAAAACCTTTACCTCCAGTCATGCTGGAATCCTTGCCTTTGGATTTGTATGGATTTCTTTATTTTCTATACACAGATTCAGACCAGAAAGAAACAGAGGGTAAATGGGATTATTTCAATTCAAGCACCTACAAAGTGAAATTTATCTGCTGACAAAGACCTACACCCACTCTGCTTGTTCACTAACTCTTCTCTCTCTGCAGCATGATAGTCCCTAAAGTTTTATTGCTGCTGGAATTTCTCTGCAAATCCTTAAGCTGCACCAACAAACTCAGCTGAACACGTTATTTTACATTTTTTAACTGAAATGCTTTTTTGTTTTTATTATAATGAATCCCCTAACTCCAAATTTAATTAAACTCATGTTTTTTAATTAATTACCAACAAATGCAAATAAGGCAAACTCCACAAACATTTATTCACCGTTCACTGATAGATACGTGGGGGTTTTTTTTAATCCTGAAGCGTCAGGATTTTAAAATCTTAAAGTCTTCAGGGTTACAACCCCAAACCTATTTTCACTTGGGGTTTTAGGAGAATATCTTACTAGTGTATGACAGGGAGCTCAAATGCTTAAAGGAACAGAAACCAAACTGCAGGTTCTTTAGCTTTATCCAAGTTATTCTTGCTAAACAACAGTAGGACTCAGCAGAATTAGGCCTCTGAGTACATTATTATAAGAAAAAAGTAGAATATAACAATTTCTCCATCACCACTTATGTTGAACTGCCCTAATCTCTGACATATAGAGATACAGGATTCATTAAGTGCCCCTTTCTAGTTATTTCAGTTCAGATACAATAGAAACCCTAAAAGAAAGTAGCAAGAGCTCAAAGCTCTGAAACCCAGAACCCCCAAATTTAAGACACTTAATAGATTCATGTTGAACACTGAAACTGCCTCCTGATACCTGCAAACAATGACCACTGCTAGTGCCTAAGGACAATCTGCAGCTGAATTTGCTTCTTTACTTTAAAACTATTATTATTTTCTGGAGAAAATATTTCAGAATCTTATAAAATATTACTCTGAAGAGTTGCTTGGAAATGCTTTAGCTTCTCTGATGACTTTTTCAACTTAAAAGCAGCCTGTGCTGTTTCCAGAGCTACAACGTGGGATTATTTAAATCATTAAAGCAAGAAGCCAGGAATATTTGTTTCTGTTCTCTTCCTAGGGCTGACACGGATGATTTTGGCCATGTCCACACGTCTAGTTCAGCTCGCTCTCCAAGTCCCAGAATGACTTGGATCCACACACAGAGGTCTCGAGCTTGCTGCGAGCCTGAGCGTGGTGCTTGAGCTCTGGCCTTGCTGGATCCCTGCCCAGAGCTCAGCCCAGCGTCCTGGCCCTCTACACCATGGACAAGAAGCAAAGCCAGCACTGGAGTGCTCAGCAAACAGTTCCCTGGACACTATTTTCCCTTCAAATCAGCAGGTAAGAGCTCTTTTTCCTACATGGAAAAGGAATTTCTTACGTGCAGCGGAACTACACACCTATGGAAAACATATTCTGCAAGTGTTGCAAGCCTTCAAGTTTCCACCTCTTTTTATAGTTATTTTTAGGTTATATTTGGACTTTTATACAGATATATATATGCACAAACACATACCTCCATGCACACGTATCTCTTCTACTTCTCTTTCCCCCAGAATATCAGGCAGACTTCTCCATCATTTACCATGGGTGGAAGGAGCAGGTCAAAAAGCTGATATTAAAGTATCTTTTCCTCCATAAATGGTTTTTCTGCCCTGTAAGATGCAAGACGAGAATGCACAAATTTGTGGTGCTTCTTTCCCTGCTAACAGGAGAAATAAATAACTTTGAGAGGAAATTAATAGCTTAGAGACCTGCTTACATAGATAACTTTTGGGCTAGTGGGAGTTTTTCCAGCTCTCCGTCCCTCCGTTTCCCCAGATGAAAAATGGGACTAAGTCACCCCTAACGATCTTATGCAAAAATTTAATTATGTTTAGCTTATCTAATTGATGTATTTTGAGGAGGCTGGCTAAAAGATGTCATATGTGCAAAGCTATTTGTTGTGTTTAAAGATATTTGTGCTCCCATCCTTGGGAAAATTCTTCACGTTCCCTGTCCTGCTGCACTTAGAAATGATCCTATCTTGATTGCGTTCCAGTTAGTGTCAAAACTAATCAGGAATAGAGAAGATAAAGAGCAAGAGTGTGCTGTGGAAGGCTGCAATTCCAGCGACTCCTGCTTCCCCTGCTTGTCCAGCCTCAACATATGCAATCCTTTGGAAAAATAAATAAGATAGTAGCACGGTGTCCACTCGTCTCCTGAGCAGCTCCTGCAGCACGATCATCTGTAGGCAGTCACGTAAGATCTATAATCAGATTTTCATAGCTTGAGGAAGCCCTTAAATTATCCCACGTTGCCCAGCCCAGTCTTAAAAAAAAAAATGAGGAAATAAAGTGATTCCTTCCTTTGCTTTTTCAGTTTCCTTTCAGCTCAGAGGTTGTCAAGAGTGGAGGACACCCACCTGCCATGGTCCCTCACATCGGGTGCCTGGACTTCCACCCAGACAACCCCATCAGAACAAGCTTCGTCAAGAAGGGGCTTTCCTTCCTCAAGAAATATTGCAAACAGAAGATTCCCATGTTTGAAAGGTCAGAGGAAAAAAATATAATGCACTCATGAAGAGACAACCTCATTAATCCTGTTGTTCTTGGCCCAGTCAATAGAAGAAACATAAATGCTGTCAACACTGCGCTGCTAGATAAAGGATAAAAAGTGGGAATGAAATGTTTTACTGCAAGGACTGTTCTTATGGTTTGAGAACGTTTCTGGAAATAACCTGAGCTGAGAAAATGTTCCCTAGGAGGAATACATGCTGTGGGAAACTGTGTGGAAGATAAAGTTTGGTCAGTGACCTTCTCACTAGCCTCTAATCACGCAGCACACTCTGCTCCAAAGAGAAAAAAGAACGAGGGATACTGTGCAGCCAGAGACACTTTACCTTCCCTACATTACATGAACTGAAGTGGAAAGCACAAGAGTATCATAAATCTCTATTTCATGCTTTCAGATGCTGTAGTGAAATAATAACCTACTGTAACTCCCAGGGAAAAAAAGTGACTTTTGGTTTAGGGCTCTTTAATAGCAGAAGATGCAACACACCTTCAGTGAGCATAAAACCAAATGACTGGAAGTTGCTAAAAGGGGAATGTGCCTTTTTGTCTGTGCAACGTGAGAAATGGAGAAAAATCATCACGTTTCTTGCAGGAATGGCATAGAGGAGAAAGACACAAGGCTACCTCTCCCATGCAGATGCTTCCCAGGGATGATACCTTGCAGGAAAGCTCAGTTTAAATAGTTTCATGTGTAATAGTTGCACGTTAATGCATCAGCAGTATTTAGGTATTTTATCTGTACAGGGAGAGTGAGCAAATATCAGCATATGGAGTTACTCTGGGATGATGAGGGAGTCATCAAATGTGGGTGTCCCTAGTGCCCCACACACACCGAGGATAACTGAAAAGTCCCACCTTTAGATATTTACAAGGAATATCACTTTTTGCCTTCTTTTTATTTTTTTTTTTTGGATTCCTCTAGAAATAGAATTACTGTCTCTAAAAGGTGGTTATTTGAGAACTGGTGCTACACACGCACAAACACCAAAGCTTTTTTGGTTTCTGTAACACAAATCTCAGAAATCCAGGGTGATCTTCCTGAAATGGCATTACTGGGGCAATGCCACAGCCCAGAAGTTGGGTAAATATTTTCCTTGCACTCATCAGTTACTGACTGTTGACAAATACACTACCTAGAGTGGCAATGCAGGGTAATGATGTCATTGTCAGGGAATAAACAATACAGCTGTAGTGCCTGTCTATAATTCTTGCAAAACTGAAGGCTGAATTAGTTTGTCTATCCCAGATCTTTCAAATATTTTGCCAGTCATCATAGAAATGATTGCAAAAGTGGCTGGTGAGCTAAATCAGACAAAATAAAGGTTAACTCAAACTGCTCGAATTGGAGCTAACCCTCCTTTTGAAGAGTCCTTAGAAATAAAGGGACTGGAGTGGACAGAATGAGATTTTCTTTTTCTGTCTTCTTCACTTGCTGGTTTCAAATCGGACATGAAACAGAAAGGGTGTAATAAGCTATTCTCTTATTTTATTTCCATCCATCTGGAAACAAGAACTACCAGAAGTCTGACAAGAAAGCCTGATCTCCAGCCAGATTTCTAGAAATGTTAATAAGAGCTCCTTATTCCAAAAGCACCTTCAAAACTTCTTAACTATCAGGAAGAGAACCTCAGATGTCTCATCATCTACTGCAATTATTCCTGGAAAAAGACCAAGAAGTGCCCTGCAGAATCCTCCTGCTACCTACATACATAAAAACATTGAGGTACATCATACATATACATATACATGACAACGCTGGTGACTATAGATGAGTTAGGAATAAAACCTTTTGGAAAACCTTCCAGAAAAGTGGGGAACAGCAACGTAAGAAATTTTCTTTCCTGGGCTTTGCTTAAAATAAAATTTAGGGGGGAAGGTGTTCTTGTTGCTGAGGTGTCAGCCCAGAGCTTCCCAGGTGCAAACCAGAAACAACTCCCCGATGATGGGGGAGCATCTCCAGCACTTCATTTGGGAACACTTCAGCTGCAAAATGAGCTCAGAACCTGCAGAGGCTTGCAGGGGTGGCACGTTGCAATGGCCAAGAGCCACCAGCAGAATTTCCCAGCTCCATTTTGTGCAGGGTGTAACTTAATGGCACTATTGACATCTCCGGTGATATACGTGCTGTGATCATGGCAATTACTGCATGTCATCACCACTGTAAATTTACCCAGCCTGAAACCATTTTAAACTTAAACTGCATACTTAAGAACTACTATCCACCTCCTCTTTGTAAATTAGCTCTATGATTTATCTGTGGGAACCATTTCAAAAAGTATACATTCAGAAATACATATACCACATGATGTCTTTTCCATATGGCATCTCATAATTATTTTGCTGTGTGTGAACATGATGAAAACAGTTTCATAATTCTCTAAGGGTTAGGGTAAATTATTTCAATTAGACAGATTTCAGAGCAAACATTACCTTAGGGTTTATTAATAATAGTACCTGAGAAGGAACAGCTGCCTTTTAAGCAGTGAGAGCTGTCAGCTTCTCACTGCCCCCCCTGTAGCACCCCTTTTGTGACTCTAAAAAAATGGCAGATTTTCTCATGCTTTACCTAAACAGAGAACTTGGCAGCAGAGACCTGGTTGTAATCCTCAGCAAGGGAGCTGGTGGGTGGATTTTTTTTTTTTCTCTATAAACTCTTGTATAAACCACACCAGTCTCCTGGTATTTATTTTGTGTAATGTTGGAAATCATACACAGATCCAACAGGCCATGTAAAGGAGTTTTGTAACTTCCTGAAACCCTTTCAGGCAAAAATCTTTTCTCCAGCAGCAGCCCCAGGTCACCAGGATATTATCACCATTTTTTAAGGGCAAGGTCCCTCCACTATTTGTAATAGCATCGCTTTGAAAAGATGCAATGCAAATCTAAATTAGATCAGCTTATTATTAGGAATTACTCTTAGAATTATTACAAAGAAAATTAGCACTATTATCAAAGTATACGGCCTGTTTTGCAAGCACAGGGCTTACAGATAGCTTGTCTTGCAGTTTTGCACGCTGGATTCCTCACCTAGTTGTCTCTACAGATTAATACAGGCAGATGACAAGCACTGATTTTGAGCTACTAATTCTAGGATGATATCCCTCTGCACAAGTTAACCCTTCTGATTTAAGGCACCACATTGCTCTGCGAGTGCCTCTACCTCTTAGTCAAAAAAATAACAGCATTTTTACATGCAAACAGCCATCATCTAGGTTCAAACAAGTGCCTAAAATGAAGTGGAAGTGTGCTGAGAGCTGGTGAGTGAACAGCCGTGGAAAATCCCTGCCTCTCCTCACCCGACACAGCCTGCAGAGGGGTGAGTGAACTGACCCTGAACACACAGCCACTAAAGCTGGGTTGAAAAAAGGGACAAGAGTTCCGTCCGTTGGCTAATAAATAATGCAGGTACAATCACAGAGAGAGCTGGTGTGACTGACTCCTTGTTACAACCTGTGGGCTGGAAGAAAATCCTTGTGGAGCTGTAGCTCTCAGGCTGAGAGTGGGAAGCGAGGGCATGAGCACCCTACCCCCCCCAAATCCTGCTCATCCCAGGCTCATTGCATGGAGGAGGGCTGAAGGCACCCAGAATGAAGAAAATAGGAAAAAAAAATTAAACTGAAATACATCAAATAGTATTAAAGACTTTTCAAATGGGTATGCTGAGAAATCAGCTCTCAATTGGACTGTCAGTCTTGGAATCCAGCAATCCCTCTGTATCTATCAGGGGAGGCTTTCAGTTCCTTCAGCATATCACTGTCATCGTGGAGAGATAGATACAATAAATATATACACATGAGTAAAACAAAAAAAAGGAGAGAGGATGTACTTCCATGCATAACTATAGATATAATGCACATATACAAACCCCTCCTTGCTTGAAAGCCAGTACCAGGATATCTAAAATGCTTCGTTATCACCTGGCCCAACACGACTGTTTCACTGCATCATTATTGGGCTTTAATCTTTTCATCTCAGCCACAAGAGGAAAAAAGCCTTTCCAATGAGAAAATTCGATTGGTGAAAGGCATTCAAGCTATAAAATATTTCCTTTTGTTTCTGGTATTTTTGCCTGGCTCAAGTTCAGGAAGCTCTATAACTTTGCTGAATAATTTCCAAAGGCCTCTTGCCTGTATCTTTGTGCAAGAACACTCACATTTAGCCTTAAAATTGCCACTTAAAAGACAAGAGAAACTATTTCCTTCTTTGTCTTCTATGGTGTAATGAAACGTCTGGATTTCTACAGAGCTCTTTGACTGTAACTTCTCCAGGAGAAACCTACCCTGGTCCCAGCCCCACAAAAACTGTGTACCTTGTACCCAAAGGTCCTGGACTTTCTTCCTGATTTGCATGTCCTGCTCCAGTGTGCAGAAACTCATAGGAAGTGGACAAATGAGAACACTAAGCCTGGGACCTCTTTAATACATTGAATAAACAAGCTTTTGTCTAATGTTTGGACTTTGAAATTACTATCTCATTTTGAGAAGGCTACACTCTCAATCATGGAAACTTCTAATCTCTTTCTCCCTGTCATCCAAGGAAGGGACTGACCTCTGGCCTTTGCTTTCCTCTCTAGTTAATCCCATTATTTATTCCCTTTTGCTCCATAACCAGACAATCTTTTTACAGTTGCAAAATCCCACACTTTTCTGAGTTCAATTTTTTGGACAACTGTCCTGGAGAAATGAAGCTTAGACTTTAGCCCTGTCTGCCAACCTTTTTCTTCCCAACCATTTAGTTCAATTCAATTCAGTTGAGGGGTAGAAGCCCTGAAAATAATTAAACCCCTATAAATTCTACAGACACTGGCATCTAGAATCAGGTAGAGGACTGAAAGGTGTTATTGGTGCAGGAAGAGTTACAATGGGAGGCTCTACATTATCATTTCTGGGGGCTTGGCATTGGCCAAGGACATGCATGGGTCAGCAGGGCTTCCAGTCTCTCTGGCAAGCAGTAGCTCAGGGGAAACTGAGGCACGGTCTGTATGCTGTATGAAGGATGACTAGAGGTAGTGCAAGAAGGTGAAGGGGAACCTGGTGGGGAAGCAGAGAAATGAAGGATGCAAATCCATACAAAATGAAGCTTCTTTCTTCTGCATCTTCAGTACAATGTTTATTTTGCTGTCCTTATTTCCACAAGTGCTGATTCACCCAATTTCTACAGAAACTACAGGAATAAGCAAACTGACATCACTGCCTGGTACCCAGGGAGGAGAATTTTGTGGCAAATTCTACACCCAGGCCTACACCCTTGTCCTTTGCCTGTAGCTTTTGAACCTGAAAGTTACTAACAGCCCAACAGCCGATGCTTGTGTCGGTATTTGCCTTTACAACCGTTTCTGGCACACACCAGGGCTCATGCTACTCTCCTACCTGCTCACAACAACGTTGCAGGAGTGATTTGGGTATTTTGTGCTCAACAATTACTCAATATCCTCTGCTGGCAATGGGACTAAGCTGGGAGCCAGCAGACAGATTCCCATCTGTTAGTAAAAGGTTGTGGGGCTGTAGAAAGTTTTCTTTTTTTTTTTTTTTTCTCCTCTCTCTCCTCTCTGTCCTTTTTTTTCCCTCTCTCCCACACTTTGCCTTTTTTTATTAGATGGAGCTAAAAGTCCTTGGGCAGAAAGGCCTTTTTTTTCCACCAGATGTTTGCATGAGCCTAACACATTGGGAGCCCTCTCTCAGTTGAAGTCCAGATGGCCTATTGCAAAGCAGATAATAACAAGACTCTAGCAAATACTGATGTTCTTGTATCTTTATGACAACATCACCTTTGAAATGGGAATACATGTCTGTATATGTTATAAAAAAACATTTTTCCTTGTGTATTTAGCTGTAATAACCCCCCTCCCCCTAAAATGCAAACAGAAGATCTTAAAAGTATCTCCATCAAAATTAATGGACAGCCTGGTAGAAATCAAACTGGTTTTCTGCAAAGAGATTAATAATCTGAAGGCATCTGAGATTTTGCCATGCCTGTCCTGTTTCTGTTCTCTATTAAAACACTATCTCTTCCCCTGCTCAAAGGGAAAGGCTGGACCTCTCGTGAATGTTCCCTGCCACCCACGAGTCTGGCTCAAGACCCATCTATAAATTTCATTTGCCTTTTGAAGAGAAGAAATTTTCCTTGACGAAGGTGATTATCAGGTATTAAAGGCTAATCTTATAATAAATTTGTGAATTAGTGAGCTTATTTCTTAACTAGTCAAAAGCAAATCCCTCTTGCTCATACCTTGTTCTGCGAGCATTGCATGCTATCGTATCACTGGTATTTAATCGTTTGTCAGGGGAAAAAAAAACTCCCAGGCAGAGATATTCACTCACTGAAAGGAGCCGAGGTGGCTGGGTTACTCACTAGAATGTGTTTTTCAGCTATTTTTCTTTATTTAACCCCAGAGGGCTTTTATTTTGTGTCAATTTGTACAATAAAGTTCTTTTTTTACGAGGCTGACTTTGCTCCTGTGTTGTTAGTGCGCCTAATTAAACTCAGAAATGCTTAATTCTTTCTCAGGCCCTAATTCTGTTCTGAAATACAAACAGTTGTTATGTGCCTTCGACAAGAGAAAGTCAGTCACAAATTTCAAAGACCTCCCCGATGTGTTTCTTGCTGTGCTGTGCAAAGGAGGGGAGAGGGTTGAATATTGGGTTTTGAATTGCCCCCATTTAAAGGTGAGGACAATCTGAACCACTTGGACTCACTTCTAATCCCCCTGTAGTCTGGATGCACAGCTAGATTCAGGTCCATCTGTACCCAAAAGCAGGAATAAATTATGCATGTGAGGGGCTGCAGCAGCCTTCACATTAAATATTGATCTGCTGGTCCTCTGCCACTCTGCAGGACCGAGCATCTCCAGATCCACCTGTCTGCACCACGATGAAGGCAGCTCCCTAAGGAGGAGCTTCAGCCTTGCACACAAAGCCCAGTGTCCAAAATGGGTGAATCTAGAGCAAATTTCTTGAGCATAATTTATTCTGCTCCCTTGCTAGCCTAACAAGTGCTCCTGAGCCTCTGTGGGTATGTATTCAATAGTGAACTGTCTCTCTACGTTTGATTTTACATTTCCTTCATCTAGTTCAGAGATCCATGAGCAAAATCCTGCACCTGGGGACATCCAAGAAGCGACACCCAGGTACGACATCCAACAAGACTAATGAAAAACCTCTTTCTAATCCTACTGCAGCACTTCTCCACCTTCTCCTTCATCAGAGGCTACAGTTTGCAATTGTGCTGTGCTTCAGGAGACAGGTCACAACAAAGCAAGTCCTCCTCCCCATGTTTTTGCCCCAAACCCCCACAATATAAAATAGCCATTTTGCTGATCCAGAGGAAATTCTGGAGACATTTCCAATCCAATGGATTTTACTCATATTGCAAAGACAGCAGGACTGCTGCCCCAAGAGATGGGCAAACCCCTTGAATTCAAGGTTTGACTATCCCATATTTGCCCTACGATACAACCCAAGTTAGGGGCACCACAGAAATATCCTTTTTGATGTCTCCCTCCCATCCTGCAGCAGTTTTCCTACCTCCAGACGTAGGTCTTTGAGGTACATCAGAAGACTGGAAGCAGATGCCTTCTCCAGCCCACTTGCTTGTCTAATCCACTCGTCAGGGTGTTTGTTGGTAAAGGTGCTGACATTTGAGACGTCAAAACTGTAAGGCTGAATCAGACCTGTGAAGTATACAAATAACTAGGAGTGTTAAGTCATTTCTCTTACAAGAAAGAGCTGTCAGCAATTTTCCCAGTGTTCCTTTGTTACGTCCAGATTTATAAGTTGCAGTGAGTCTTTAAAAATATTCCCAATTATTTTCTCACTAGACACTCCAGACATATTTGATCAAGCATCTGAGTAGCCTGCTCATGTAAGAAAAGCTAGAAGGTGTGGTCAACATCAAGGTCTAACAGACCACTTCAGCTAAACGTTTCCAGGCACATATTGAAGTCTTTCCACACCTAAACCCATAAGATTTACTGGAAATTATTTAACAAGGGTTTGGTGTACCTGTTGACTTGGCATTCCAACCAATCTAAAACTCTTACAAGCTCAACATCTACTGATGTATTTTATTTTATTAATTGCAACAACACCAAGAAGGCACAAGGTTGGAGAAGAAAATGCAATAAAAATATAAGGAAATCATCCTCTTAATTTCACACAGACAAAAAAAAATAGACTTGGTTTCAGCTTTTGAGAGGAGGTTCAGCTCAGCTGACATTTCAGCATAACCAGTACATCCTTTCCTATCTGCTGCACTGAGCTGAGTTCAAAATAGCTGAATAGAAATAACTAGCAGGCCAGTTGTGGATCTGACATTCAGAATTAAGCAGATGGTAAGCACAAAAATACAGTCTGGGTTAAATACTGACCATGTTTGCCAGAAGCACAGACACAGAAACCCTCGCCACATCCAGATCACAGGCAGAGCACATCGAGATCTACCAAAACAGTAAGAGCAAAATTCACTTTAAATTATTCTGTGTTAATAGTACATGGACATCTGACAGTATTTTTCTTTCATGCACTTGATTTTTTCCTCCCCCCCCTCTTTTTCTTCAAAAGGATGGAATTTCACTCCGTACAGGACTCTTTGGCCAAGAGCTTTTTCCCAAATGGATGCAATCCCCTTTCTGATGTGAGTGCCTAACACCAGTCTCCTGCCATTGCATCCAGACAGGCTGCCCCGCCCTCCCCCGCCGTGCTGGTGGGTAGGAGGTGATATTTAAAGCAATGCCAAGTGAACACAACGGGGGATAGGCAGAGCAGAAGCAACAGAAGGAGGATTTTGCAAGAGCTCGCTAGGTCACGTTAAACTCCTTCTCTGGCCACATCCAGTGTCCAGCCCTTATGTCTGAAGATCTTGCTGGAAAACCTGTCTTATTTATTTGGAAATTTGCTGTGGTTTAACTCTGTACTTCAGAGCTATTCTTCAATTGATATCGTGCACTTTGTCCTTCATAAATAATAATCTAAGGTACCAGTGTCTTGGAGGAGAGGAAGGCAGATGAGCAATACTGGTGGACAACCTGGTGTCTGTAGGAATGATACTTATCCATCAAAATTTCTCCTGAAGAAGAGAAAAAAAATGCACAAGAGCTGTATTTATTAGTTTAAGACACTCATACCTTCAGCTAAACATCAGGAAAATCCTCATAGACAAACTTCTCTGTTTCTGGCAAAAAATAAATATTTATTATTGCGCTAGGAAAAAAAGAAATACTTTCACAAAACCTAACCATTATTTTAATTAAAAATTTAATACGTTTATTTCTTCCAGACAGGAGATAAAAAGTTGTCAGAAAAATAACGGTTTAAATTACAGTGAAATAATTTCTTTAGCTAATCTTTCCTTCTTTTTTTTTTTTTTTCCCTCTTTCCCAAACTCTGTGTAGCATGCTCAGAATTTTTATTTTTAGTAAGAAATGTCAAGGAAACACTTTATGGTAAGTGGCTGCTCAACTATTAATCCTTTTGTTATTAAATGTGGGAACATTAATTACCATTAATCGTTTTGGCTCTAATATAGATTTCCCACAATAAATTCTTTACACACATATACAGACCCTATAATCTAATCAGGCAATTTTCTCCTACTTACTTGGAAGGGAGAGAAAGACCAAGATTGTTATTGTTATTTCTTTTTTTTTTTATTTAAATTTTGAGGAGGTGGTGATGCTGGGGAAACTGGTAATGGAACCTGCAGAAGAACAGAGAAAAAATGATAAAAACGATAACTATTTCTTCAACCAATGTATGTGCAACTCAATCAATAACCATACTTAATAAAAAGTAAAGTACTATAATAAAAGATGAAGGAATTCAGTAAGAAAGATAGATGTATGGAGCTCTAAGGCACCAAGCAAAACCATTGCTCTGCCAAAGCAGCGAGAAAATGAGAAAACTTTGCTTTTTCTCAAGAAAATAAAAGTAACATCTGAAATAATTCAGTGGCAACCAGCACATCCAAATTTCCAGGGTGATCCATAAAAGTTCACATTCAGGGATATAAACTCAGCAGAAAGTAAAGAAGAAATGCAGAGTTGTAAATGCTGGTGGTTGTGGGCAAGGTCGTCACGGGAGCATCGCTGCAGCGTGTGCTGCAAACTCTCTTGTTTTACCCAGGATAAAATTGGGCTGATGAACCCTCTTTGAGTGTGCCATCATCAGATTTATTGACTTTCATATTGGCAGGTACGTCCTTTAAACGGCTGCAGATCATTCTGCAGAATAAGGCTGCCGTGACTCTTCAGATGCCTTCATTTGAATAAACGTGATGAATGAATATACTGTATTTCTCAGAACAAACAAGCTGCAAGCTCCATCTTAAGCACAGAAGCTACAGTGTGACTGATTAAGTATGTACGCTGCTTGCCAAATCTCTGCAGATCAACACAGGACTTAAATCTCACTTTCACTTTTAGACTTATAATTATTCTCAGAATGAAGTTTCCGTAATGAACAGTTCAAACCGTTTATTTCAAATATTGATTTACAGCTGGAGGCCCTACATTAATATGTGTCTTAGTCACTTTAGGCATTTACCACTAATCAAGGTCTGGGCAGGCAAGAGGAGAAAAACTGTGTGATGATACCCTTCACTGGTACGTGGTCCACAGATTGCACTTTGAAGTCCAAAGTCATTCATCCAAAATCCAGCAGCAAAATCATGCGGCCAAATTCTAAGAGCTCCTTAAGTCTGGCTTCATCTTAAATTTAATTTCTTTAGTCCATCCCTGCAAAACTTTAACAAATGGGATTTAATCTCTCCCATGCCTTCACAATCCACACTGCTCCCACCATTCCCATTTGTGCTTCAGTTCCTCTGCACCCTCCAAGCTCCTCCACAAATTTACTTTTCCTCCCTAGGACTTTGGTGTCCTTTCACTCTTCTTTCAAATAATTCTAGAAACACAATTGTTCAATATAAAATTCAGGTATCTAAGAAAAGATAGCAAATCATTACTTTTTTCCCCTCTAGAAAAATCACTGAACTAACAAAACTTCACAGCTTGGTCAATTCCTGTATTACATCCTATTTCCCTTCCTAAATCTATCTGTTGCCTTTACAGATTGCAAAGCATTTCTTTCAGCAGGCAGCTCAAAAGTGGTTTTAGGCAACCTGCAGCACGGGCAGCTGCTGAGATGCTGCAGAGGTTCTAGACCATCTATGTGAAATGGTGCACGGATGTACTCCATTCATGCACTCTCCTTAATGAAATCCTTTAAGGAGCAGAAATCACGAGACGTGAGGTCATCACAGGTCATCTCAACTCCTTGATGATGGAAATACTTCAAGAAAAGGAGTTATTCCAATATTTCAGTAGTTCCCATCAAGGCACAGGAACTCTATGGAGAACATCAGCTTAGATGCAGCATGCCATCGTTTTGATCTGCCAAGAGCATTGCTGGAAGAACCTGTCTTCCCATCTGCTCAGTGGAGAAACAGCACCAAGGTCCCTCCAGTAACAAGCTAGAGCACGGATCTAAAAGGCAGCAGGTCGAAAACATCCCTTTCCATTCCCCTCCATCCACTAGCAGACCTGAGGCTAACCTACTTTCTCCCCAGAAGTCCCCATGTTTCAGATGAGCACGATCACAGCAGCACAATGACAGAAGACACAGTGCTAAATCCCATACATTATTTGATAATATTTTAGCACCAAACAGCCTTTTCCTACCCATCAGCCCACAGATTTTCCTCCTCCCAGGATGTCACAGAGTTATTGGCATTGACAGAACCAGGTTAACAGAGACTAAAGGAACACTGCAAATTCCTGCCTCTAGCACAAGTGATTGAATAATTGCTTTTTTCCTTTCTTCCTTCCTCTCTTTTTTTCCCTGATGTAAAAGTTTGTGAGCTCTGGACAACAGGTTGCAAGACAGGTTATTCTAAACCATGCTGCAAATGTGCACAGCTTTTTGCACCCTGACTACATCCCTGTCTTGACCCCTCCCAAAAGGACTTTGCAAAGAGGTAAATTCTGCTAAATTATTTCCTTCAGCTGCATAAAAACCCCAGTGCTTTTAGAAAAGTTAAGATGAGATTATATAGCACACCTCTCGTGATAAGAAAAATTAAATTTAAAACCCATATTTTGACCAAAAAAACAGTTTTCTCAATTTATTCCCAAACTAGTGAGTTACCCTTATCTCAATATTAGTCAAACGCATCCTGAAAAAAAAAAAAAACAACAAAAAAAACCAACCAAACAAGAGACTGTCATAATTTCCAATACTATTTTCATTTTGGTATTATCATTTTAGTATTTTTGAACAATTCAAATGTGATTCAGTAGTTGTGGTTACCTTCTGGTAAAAAAAAAAAAAAAAAAAGAACAATGACAAAAAACACCCTCCTTTTAGAAGAAAAAAAAAACAACAAATCAAACAACATTTCCAGCTTCTACTACAGAAGACACAAAATGTCTATGACTTAGAGAACCTGTCACAAGTTATAAGCATAAATACCACAATTTTATATCTTCGGGAATAGCTTCAAATATGCAGCACAGCCCCTGGTTTTAATCTTATTTTTTCCCTTAATAATTGACCTACATAAGCAAGCAAATCCTTGGTATGTTTTAGTGGCATAATTTAAATTTCTCTTACGTGTACTGGAAAGTTGTCATTGAAGTCCCTAACCAATCATTACAGAAAACTGAGGGTTGGAGAGATGCTTTAGTTGCTGCAGTATAAAGGAAAAAAAGAGAAAAAAAAAAAATAAAAAAAAAAGGCACAAGACAAGAAAAAAAAAACTCAAGAAATGAACAACCTGGTGGAGATTTCAATCCATTAGCAGCATTGAGCTTGCCAGTTCTTTACTGCAGCATTTGACAAGGCTCTGAGCCAGAGATTAAGGCATGTCTCCTGAGGAAGGAAAAGAACAGGAGCTTCCACACTTCATTAAGGATATGTTTTATTTGCAAACTGCCAACCCACAGAGTGGCACTGACTTTTGGGTCATGGAAAAGGTTGCAGTTGTGCACTTGAACCGTGCCAAGCTGAGCTGGATAATACTCTTAAAAAAGCAAATCGAAGAAAAACGATAAGGAAAAGAGGGGAAATCCATGATTGCAAACCACCTAAAACAGGACTTGAAATGTAGCTGGTGCTCCAGTCAGGTTTTCCCTCCTTGAAAATCCTACTAAAGCAGGACAAGTGCCCAAAACAACAGGGAGCAGTTAGCTGCAAAATGCATATTCATGCTGTATTTTTTTTTTTTTTCATAATTTAAACATACATTCTCAGATTTATTTCACATTGATTGCTTTAAAAATGTTAATATCCCTATAGAGTCGAGCTTTATCATGACTTGGTGCTTTGCCAAAGACTGTGCTAGCATTCCACAACTGCATACATTTTTTTTTTTACTAAGCTATTGTTGCTTTTTCCTGGCTTGTTTTTCAAAATCCAAATAGAAATACACAGCTTATATCCTTTAAAGCATAAATCATAAATCACTCATCAAAAAGAGCCAATTCCTGGAGCCTTTGTTTGGTGTTTGCATTGGCAATTTCCCAATCATTTTCGAGCCGAGTTGTATTTGAGTAGAGACGTGGATGCCAGTAAAGGTAAATTTTCTCCATTCCAGGAAAAAAGAGCAATAATATTCTGTGTTAGGTCCCAGATCCTCTTTACACTAACATCAACAGGATAGCTTTCCATGAAGGGTGTTCAATGGTGAAAGGTGAGAAAAGGTTAAAAGGGAAGAAAACTGTTAAAAGTAAGAAAAAAAAAAAAAAAAAGTAGTGCCCATGGGACCATTCTTTGGAAACTTGCCCAAGAATAGGTAAATTACACAGTTGCAATGTACACGACTTGTTTTCTTGGTTTTGAATACACATATCCCAATATACAAGTATTCATAAAGCAGAAAGGTTTAGCTAGGATTCAAGCTTCATGAATAAAATTATCAGCCAAAATAGAGTGTTCAACCAGAGGTGAAATACAACATCTTCTCCTAGTCTTATGACAAACAGCACCAGTGACGGAGAAAAAATATCAAACACTTACAAGAAAGAACTTTTGAACTGTTGGCCAAATTTCCTTCACTTGCCATGTTCCCTTTGCAAGGAAAAAAAACTAAGAACAACAACAACAAAAAAACCCTTAACCTATAAACATTAGTTAGCTTTGTGGTGAGGTGTTTGTCTGCCAACCTGAGGTCAGAAGCAGAGCTGGGATCCTAAGAGCTAGGCTTTGTATTACAGCATTGTATTTTTGATGCTGTAGTTAAGAGCCAATTACTGTTTCCATTATAAACCCTGTTTTCCAAGGGTTTATACCTCAACCATTTTCATTTCCATCATGCTGAACTTGGCATACAAGCAGTAGGGATACACAATTTTTTAAATAGCCTAGATGAGGTCGGCCCATTTTTAGATACAGAGTAGTCAGAAACTGCCAGTTGGTTTTGATTTTTATTCTTTGAATTTTACGAACTAAACTCTAGTGTCACTTTTAAAACTAGAGTCCTTCAGAGAATTAGTCTCTGTAGTTGGGTCTGATAGCTCTTATCACTTCTAAGGAAAACTTAATTACATCCTTATAAAAATATGAAAGCCTGTTGACAAAATTCTCTCTTTTAAAAGCTTTCTATGGGTAATTTCAGATGCTAAAGCTCCCAAACCCTGTGTCCCAACAGAGAGTGATGCCTATCAAGCCACTTATGGCTCAAAATGGGATTTTATCTGAGTTACTTACCTCATTTTGGAAAACTGGAGGCAATGCATCAATTCAGAGGTCAACATCTTTAGCAGTAAACTTCCCGGTGATTTCAGAAAGCTTTGGACCTGGCAGACTCAGAGGAACTGTCTCACTGCTTTCCCCACCAAAAATTCAATACTGTGCAACGTGGGGCATGGGGCTGGTTGTCTCACAGGCCAGGTGAAACACAGAACAGAGCATGCTCTTGATAAAGACCAACCTCCAGATGGCCACTGGTTGTTGAAGCTCTCCATCTAGGGCTGTGCCTCATTTGGTAATTGCACACAGCACATGCTAATTGCTTAAAAGCTACTTCAACATAAAAAACTCACTTTGCCAAGGCCACAATGAATATTTTTCTTTGACTTCAATTCCTGTGCATTCCTTCCACCTGAATTTCCTGGATTTTTTTCTAACTGAAGATAGTTGGAATCACAGAGCAATGACACAAGGGTTTCACAATTTGGCTTTACTACTGTTAGACTGACTCACATTCAGTTCATCCCTGTCTGTTTCCAGAGAAAAAGTTCATTTTCTCCAAAGTACAAAAAACTCATGTTTTGGGTTTTTTTTTACCTAGGTGGTTTCCAATATTTTTTCCCCCAACAGAACTGCTCTATAGTCTAGAAGCAAAACAGAACCAGCTCCCTGCTTTTCAAAGTGACCAATCACACCCTGAACATCTAAAGCATTAACATCTCAGTTTTTTAACAAATCATTCTTAGAGTATCCCAGTAAGACAGGCAACTTTGATTGTACTAATTTTACTCTTTGAGAAAATGAATCACAGCAAAGCTGTGACTCACCCAAAATCACCCGAAGGATCAGGGTCAGAGACAGGAGGAGAACAAACGTCCCAATTCCCACTGCCATGTTTTAGGCTTTTAGTGAGTTGCTTTCTCAACACAGAAACTGAGCAGGAAGCTAATAGGTACTAAACCAAACCTTTGCTGATAGTGATAGATTTCTATAAGCTTTGGGTCAAAATTTTAATTCTCATTTATTCTAGAGGGAGAGATACATTAATTAAGCCTAATATATGCAACATCACCCAACATTACCACATCCCCACACATCCCACATCACAGCAAGGTGAGAACCAAGATGGTAAACACAACACCAAGTTTCACTGCCACTAATATTTGCATCATATTGTTAGACTGATGCAATTTTTCTTGTGTGCAATAGATAGGATGTATCAGAGGTGTGACATGTAGAGTTATTGGTTTACCACCTTCCCTTGCATGGCCACTATGGGCTGTATGTTCTGAGAATTCATGCTCAGAGCATGTTTTTGTGAGCAGTGACAAGAGCAACTTTCTTGAAAGCTCTCAAGGCCATCCTCATTATCCTTTATAGGCTGTGTAGAAAATGTCTCCACTATTAGACATTTAACTGGAGTGCAGCAGAATGGTTTTGCTGGCCCCCTCCAGTTCTGTGGGTAAAAGCTCTGTTCATACTCAGTTTCTGCTGTTTTGTTTTTTTTTTTAATGACCCTCAAGAGGTCCCTTCTGGTACACTTCAGTTCCCTTTCTAGTGTCCCATTGATTTTACAGACTTTAGGAACTTGCTCTTAACCTTCTGCTTTTTTCCTGGATCACTGCTGAATGATTAGGCACTATACAGCCTTTTGTTACCCACTACACTCAGAGTGATATCTGGAGAATTAAAACACCAGTTACAATAACATTTGGAGAGAAAGAGACTGCTCTTCTCTCATGGCTATTCACCCTATTTATGTGCATGATTTTTCTCAGAGAAAAAGAATGATTTCAGACTCATAGCAAAAAAAAAAATACAGGACTAGCTGCTTGAGCACAAGGTTGAAATCCTCTCAAAAAACCTAAGTTTGTACCATGAATTTTAGCAGCAGAAGGGGAAGCATTTAATTTTGGGAAGGGTGGGCCAGAGCATGGAAGATGGTGGGCAGCACGTAAGAACAAAAAATAGAGATGAAAAAAGATATTTTAAAGATTTTTCCAATTAAGTGTTTCCAGTGATCAGATTTGATTCACATGGAGCCACATCGATGCCAAAAATGCTTCCTTAGTTTGGGGTTGGGTTTTTTTGGAGGGGAGGAGGATGTTTTTTAGTTTTGTTTTATTTAGTATTATTATTGTTTGGTTGGGTTTGTTTGTTTGGTTTGGTTGTTTTTTGGTTTTAAGTTAGAGAAGTTCAAGACACACTTCTTAGGACATGCCAGGTAAATTCAAGCAGAAGGATACTTGGTGCAAGGATTTCCTCCTAACCACAGGGGCACAGACTGTGATTAAATATGCTGTTCCTCCCAATGCCTCTGATCTTTCCAGATGCTGTCATTTCACCAAAATCCTCCTGTCATTTCATGAGGATCCTGCTGCAGGAAGGACTGACCTTCCCTATGCAATTTCAGAACCGTTTCCTTCACTGTGTCCTCCCCAAGCAATGCATCAAACTTTTAAAATGTAGATCTAGTTCCTTGAAAATTATCAAGGGCAGAGCTCTGCTATCACCCTGTAAACCACCTCTCCCTCCCCCTTCCTAAAATTTCCCCATGAGGATGAAGTTCAGGCCACTCAAATTTGCATCAACAAGTTTGAACCAGCATGTGGAAATAGTTGCGGCCCAATTACTACTACCTGCTGCCGAGCTGAAAGATGCTGGGGAGGGTGAAGGGGAACCCAACCTTAAAACCAGAAAAAGAAATTGCATCCTTGTTGTTGTTGTTGAGATGCCAGCTGCAAAAAAAAAAGCATCATTATAAAGAGGTGGATGCTTTCAGGGGGGGAGAGGCAGAGGACTCACCCGAATGATCCTAGTTAAGGGCCTTAACAGAGAGATGGCTTAACAGCTCTTTGAAAGTGGTGAGCCTCCCTGCTTGGCTGGGTTTGAACTGTGCTTCACTGCAGTAACGTTGCACAAATAGGGATACCCCTCCTGTTAAAAACGGCTCTGCTCCCAAAATAGCAACCCAATTTAGCAATATTTTGTAGCAAGACAATTACATTGTAGTATTATTGTAGTCTTAGTACCTCATTAAAACAAAAAAATGTTAAATCCTTGTTTTGTTGAACACAAGAGATGAATAGTAAATATTGATTTAGAATGAATGCAAACATTTCCCTAGGAGTGGATAATTACAGCCTTTCTATGCAAAACACTTATATTTGAAGAAGCACTTCACTTACTTTGCCATGTGGTATACATTCTTTAGTACATTTTAAATTATACGTTGTCCTGGACAGTGTCTGCTCTATAATTTCTTGTGTCTCTACACCAGAGTCAGTATGTAATTTTAAACTAGGAACTTTCTGCCAACGAGAAGTGGAGAACTTTAGCTGGGCTCAGAAATCAATTCAGACTGCACACATAGTCATTAAGACCAGTGAGCTCAGTGCTCGAGCAGCAAGGAAGGAGTTTGGTCTAGCTGGAATTTAACAAAGATGCTGCTCCCAGCAGTCCCTGTTTTCACAAGGCATTTTCTGGTTATGTACGAGGTTTGATGTGCTCTAATTTCCAGCCAGATCACAAAGAGTCCAAAAGTTTCAACAAAACCATTACTTCCAAAGAATTCACGAATGAACTGAACGTTTGGAAAAGAACATCTAGGTGGAGAGCATTCGAACACATATTTGAAGCAAATAATTTATTCTACTTATTTTGGCATTCAGGACTGCAGTTCATTTGCAGACTGATACGGGACACACTCAGCACTTTCCAAGCAGGGTCAGGCTTGTGTATGGTGCTTGATGAAAGGAGGGGACAGAATTTATGCTCCAAACCCTCGTCAGGCATTTTAGACTGTGTAAGTTTATTAGGTTGCAAGACTGGGACATAAATTCGTACACAACTTAATGAGGCTACATGACTGTGAAGACAACATTCCCCTGTAGCAATTTAAGAGATTAATCCAAATGACTTGTGAATTTTGCTATCTTACCCAACCACAACCTTACTGCATCTATTTTATGGGCCAGGTTTTCCAAACCTGGGACCTTGCACCTAAATTACTTTATTTTCATAGTCACCTCCTCATCTCACCATCCCCAAACCAGAAAAGCTTAAATGGAGATTTAAACCCATTCTAGTTTAAGCAGCATTTAAAGATGCACTTAGAGCCCCTTGACACATCATACGAGGAGAAGATTAGATGTTTTGCTGGATCCAGAAACTTTAGGCCCCACAGAAGATTGCCAGCTACGGTTAATTCGTTGCAGTAATGAGCATTGCAATGGTACTCAGAGGAAGAGCAAAAAGGAGCTGAATGTGATTCCAGACATTGACCACAAATTGCATCAACTAAGCCAGCACCAGCATGAGGAATAAAAGCACAGTGGTGGTAGGAAGCTGCTACATGTGCAGTTTTACTCTGATTATCTTCAATGGCTTTTTGTAAAACATACAAAATCATCTGTAGCTACAGGTCTTGCACCCTCACATGCACACTGGCACACTCATGTTTGCTCACAAAACAGTTCCAAGTGTTATTCCTCTTGGATTTTTAGCTTGGGAATCCATTGGATACCTATTATTGTACACTAGAGTTAAGTATAGGTTTAAGGAAAGGTTGTACTAGGACAGAGATGGAATGGGGAAGAAATTAGATCAAATTGAAAGAAAACGGAGTTTATGATTTTAAAATAATTTCCAGGCCAGGGGAAAAAAAAGGATAAAATAAAATAAAAAAAAATTAATAACTAACTAACTAACTAAATAAATAAATAAATAAAAAACAAAGCAGCCCAAACAACCCAACAATCATGTATCAAAATATAGCAAGTGTAAACCAAACTAGCAAAAGACTGCTGGGGGAAGCAATGAAATGATGATGCCTTCTTGTTTCTCCAAGATATTTCTCACGATCCTCACCCATCGTCCACCACCATCACCAAACCCTTTCCACACAGAGGTTTTATTCCACAGCTGACCGTGTGGAGATACATTTCCCTAACCTGCATCTCCTAAGACACGGTTTCGTCCTTCCAGAGGAGCTTAGCAGCGTATTAAGGCAAGAAACTTCAATCCTGTGGGCAACGTGATGTGTCTACAAGGAAAATATTCAACCTCCCCACTTGGCACCTACCCCTGTGCTATTTGGAGGTAGCCACATCTCTACAGCATCACCCAGGATAGTCCTACTCAGAGTGACTGAAGAAACCTTCCACTGGAATTTACTTGCTTTAAAATTAGCTCTTCCCCTTGCCCCCTATCCTGAGGATTTGCATAACCATAGGGGAAAAGACAACACGAGATAAAAATAAATTTGGCCGTTGCAGATCCAAAATCAAGGGGAAAGTGTCAGGGCAGTGTTTTGCTTTGGCTTTTAGTGGAGACAAAATAACTGAAACTACTAGGGAACGATAACGTATGACTAAGAAAATTCCCTGAGCCATCAGAGGATGTGTTTTCAGCTTTTTTACATTTTAGTTTTATTTTCTCACAGCAATGAACTCGGATGAGATCGGAGTCCCATGACCAAGCTGGCGCAATCCGCGCACCCTACCTGGATAATCACGGATTGTAAATCATCATTTTATAAGAATTTAACTTTTCCTCTTCCAACATAATCAAACGTAGTGGTGAGGGGGCCACTAATCACGACAAAAAATATACTTCAGATTCTTTCTTGAAGTGCCAACTCCAATAAGTTCGCCGAGTGAAATTAAATGCGTGCTCATATTCCAAACCACAGTTTCCCCTTGGGATGGAGGAATCTCAAGTGGGGGCTGAAAGGCCAGTTGTACCACAGCCCAAGGTTACACCCATTTTTGCAGGTTTTGTTTTTTTTTTTTTTTTAACTACTGCATGTAGTATAAATTGTATCCCAGCCCACTCAGTGACTGTGCTTTCCAGCGTTGGTAATAAAAAAAGATGTCTTCATAGTTTCCACATTCCAGCACTAACGAGTGGGCCAGTCCATATCTTCCCTCAGTTTCTCACAGTTTTTTTTTTTTTTGTGTGTGTGTTTGTTTGCTTTAAAAGCTACTCTGCAAAGCTAAGGGCAGAAAATAAAGAAAGATCTGGTGTGTGGCGTAAACGACGGTTGGCACCGAGTCTGAGAACAGCAACAAAGAGTCAGTTTAGAGTAAAAATTAAAGTGGAAAAGACCTATTGGTCCGCTCGCTTCATCTCCTTGCCAACGTGTGGTTGCTCCATGGAGGGATGCTTCTCCCATGCTTGGTGTTGAGCTCTCTGCTTCTCCCACCAGCATGTCCCCGCCCCAAAATCGCACCGTTTGAGAGCAAAACGCAGCCCCCGACATCCCAATGCTGCAAATCATCGAGGAGGGAGCTTCACCTCCCTGAAGGCAGCCCCAGGGGCCAGGGACTGAGCATCTCGGCTCCACGTGCTCCTGGGAGGACCCTACCACGGGCCAGCCTCTGGTGAAAGAGGTGGCCACGGTGCCGGTGTGCTGGCTGGTGCCCTGGCCAAAGCAAACATCACACCATGCAAATTTGTAACAAAAAGCAGAGCAGAGGCCAAGCACAATGCCCTCCTGGTGGGACTAAGCGTGGAGACAAGACTTTTTTTCTTGGAAAGGAGGAAAAACATTTCTTGGCTCCTCATCATGAAATATAGCACCGGCAAGGGAGAGGGAGCAAATCTAGGCACAGATATCCATCTCTATGTGCTGAAGTGGACACTGACCTTAGGCAACCTCACCCCTAGCCAGAGAGTGGGGTCAGGGAAGACTGTCTGAGGTGGAAAGAGATATTTTACTCACTTTTTAGCCTTGCAGTCCCTCACAGGGCATGAAATCCCAGAGAACGTATGTGCTCTGGCAAGAGAAGAGAGAGAGTGCAAAGTGGGCAAGTGCTGCAAGCAGGGTGGGCAAACTGGAAGGAGAGGGTAGACAGGGGTCAGGTTTTCCCACCTCAGTTCCCAGGTCATCTCCAGAAAGCTGGTGGTATAGAAGGGAGCTGGAAAGGGTGAAGTCCTTTGCCTGTGGCATGAGTCAGATGTAGCAGCAGAAGGAAACAGTGGAAGCGCAAATAGGCTTTTTTTTTTTAAAAAAAAAAAAAAAAAAAAGAGTAATTTCATGCCTTAACAATACTGGCACTCAGGAAAGATGCCTTTTTTTTGAAAGCTGTCGTGTGTTGAGGCCTCCAGTATTCCCCTCCAGACACATCCATCCTCCATTCAGAGGACTGATGGCCAACGCATTCACGGCTAACTCGGCGCATTCCTGATCCCCGGGCCCCGCTCTGCGTGTGCAGAAGGACTTCTCACAATGCAGGCAGTTGATCTGCACACACTGTGGGCTTTGTCCAGGACTTCTCCACGTCAGGCATCCAAACTGGAGCTGCTGAAGTCCGGAAACAGCCCAGACAAATAGCCAAAACACTATTTCTCTGTATGCAGAATATTTTTAAGCAGAACAAGCGTGCTTGGATTATCCCAGCTGTGTAGGAGAGCAACCTCACAAGTCCATGGTGACAGTGTAGGGACCCAGCATGCAGGCCAGCTCGGGAAAATGTCTCTGTATCAACTGATAATCACGGGTGAGGGAAACAAATCCGAATTTCCTAAGCCCAGGGAATGCTCGCAGGGCTGATGGAGACCATACTTCCCATACGAAAGTGTTAACAAGCAGTGAAAGAACTGAAGCACATCTAATTAAAAATGCATACCAAGGCATAAAGACAGAGTATAAGAGTAAACAAATGGCAGAGACCAGATTTGTTTGCAATAAATGAAGAGGAAAACACCACACAATGCAAACCCATCCAGCACGGAGGAGACGGAGGGAGGCGAGCAAGAGAAGGCACCGCTCTGCAAAACCTCCCAAAACAAAGTCCAAGGCAAGTGAAAAGCACGTGGCGTGGACGAGCAGGACAAAGGAGTAGAAGTGGTGCAAAGTCGCAGGCTTTCGTAGGAACATTTGCTGGTTCAAACGAGGCACTGCAATATGGTTAGACCAAAAGATGCTGCCAAGCAGAGCTCCAGCTCAGCTTACAAATGGGCCGTCACGGGACACAAAACCAAAGAAAGCCTTCTGGAAAAACATACAGTTTCAAACTATCTGCTGTAGAATACCTAAGGAGAGAGAGAAAGACACCAAGTTGGGCTGGGAGGTTGAGGTTGTCCTCCCTGAGCACCTCAAAGTGCCACCTCAGAGAGATGCACGAAGCTCACGGCTATTACCATGAGCAACACCAATTTATTTGCATCGGGTTTTCAGAAATAAAAAGAAGCTGGACCATCAAAAGAGCTCTCACAGTCAGGAAATTCTGACACCCACCACCGCTAGCGTGTTAATCATCCCTGATTCTGAACAACACTGGGAAATAAAGTCCAGCTGCTCTGCTGAGACTTGTGTGTGTCACACCTTTACCACAAGAAAAGCTCTTTCCCACGAGCAGAGACTTGGGACCATCGGCAGCAGCTTGTGCCATCACCCCTCTCCCCAGCCACCAGGCCACCTTCCCTTCAATAATTATCATTTTTTTAGGTCCTGCAGCACAGAAAAACAGTGATCCCACTATTTCTCAGAAGCAGCCTTTGCTTGATGACTGCAGAGCCCTGTCATCTGTTTGTCTTAACACATGACAGGCCACCGCGTCCACCCCCTTGGGTTCCCCAGCCGAGCACCGTTCCCATCCAAAAAGAGGGGAGAAAAGTTCAATTTTATTTCATGGTTTTGTCCTTCCTTGCAACAAATCTTTCCTGACAGCGTTTTCTGACTGCTAAACCGTGCCGTTTTGAGAGATTGATCTAAAACATCTGTCTGGGAGGTTAAAAACAACGTGGAAGGGATAGGGCGGCGCGGCGCCGAAGGTGTAGAAGGTTTCTCAATGTGAAACAAGTAAGCAACAGGAGGAAACTTTTAGGCAAATTCTTGCACCACACCACGTGGATTTTGAGGCGCGCATCCTTCCCCGGGAAGTTTTGCCAACTGCCACATAATCCAGGAAGTCATGCTTCAAAATATTTAAGGTTGCATTTCTCACCATTTCCTTCTTATCTTTCATAAGACTTACATTTGAAAATGTCAGCTTGCATATGGGAATGTTTAATCTCAAGGATGCTGATCTATCAGGAAACTTTTTAAAAATTCTCCAAAAGTTGTTGGGTGGATTTTTTTTTTTTTTGCTTTTTTTCCCCCCTCTGCTTCTCCCTTCTTTTACTGGATTGCTTCTGTTTAGGTTGTACCTGCATTTTCAGCTGGCATCATCCCCTCCAGTCTCAAGCTGTCCTCGCTGTAAAGCAGAGGGAGCAGTAAAGAGACTTCTATACACCTTTTGTAACATGATTGAGACAGGAATCAATCCTGACATTTTCGTTTTCCAACACAATAAAATGATAAACCAGCAAATTTCATTCAGAACAGGTTTAAACTGTGAAAGTTGGTATGTGATGGATGCATAGTGTTACTTCTGTAGTAAATCTGAACATTATCCCAAATACATGGCATTACATTTTTGTTTAAATTCCATTGCTTATGCTTTTCTCACATTTCTATATTTACCCTTAGTATATATGTTGCTTATTGCCAATGGAAATTCATTTAACCTGAGGCATACAACAGTTTTTCGATACCTTTCTGTTATTTGGCTGTATAAATAGCTTCTTAAAATATGATTTAGTTTAGTTAAGTTTTGGCAAGGAAGCAGAGGGGTATGGGGGGTTCTAGAGTGCAAACACAGACTTATTGCTGGCACCACTGCTATGAATGACATGGAGACCAGCATCAGAAATCCACCCTACTCTCAGGAAGGCTAAATCTACTGGGGGTTAAGTGTAGCCCCTCTCCAACCTCCCTTTAGCTACCCTCCAACAGTCACCAGCTCAGGGATGGGACTGGGACTGACTTCAAAAGAAAAAAAAAAAAAGAGAGTCTATTATGAAGCAACACCAGTTCTGAGTGTACTGGATTGGGTTCAGGCAAAATTTTCTTTGTTTCTCCAAAATAACATCGCATCTTTCCAGGTTATGAATAAATAAAGGGTTTGGAGGGATGATGAAAGGATTTTTCTTTTTTCTCTACTAAACCAAACTATTTATTATGAAGGCCCTACATAATTTGCAGTAACCTGTGGTATCATAAGAAACTGTGTTTTTTGGCCCCCAGTTCATACAGTGCTTAAGAATATGTTTAACCTTGAGAGTGAATGTGACTCCCATTTAAATAAGAAAATGTTTTCTTGCCTTTCAGTAGGGACATATCTGCCAACATCTGTAGATATGTAGACACCTCTGAACCTTGAAATAACCACAGTGAAGTCAGTGGTGAGCAGACACATCAGAATCTCTATACGGTAGAAGTTATTTTATCAGAGAATCACTTTGGGTGGAAATGACCTCTAAGACTGAGTCCAACCATTAACCCTACTCTGCCAAATCCACCTCTAAGCCATGTCCCCAAGCACCACATCTACATGGTGGTTGGACTTGATGATCCTAGAGGTCCTTTCCTAGAGGTCATAGTGATTGTATGATTCTATGGCTTTTAAACACATCCACCTCTATGCACAGTTGTTTTATGCAAAGCCATTTCCTCTTCAGAAACCTCCTACTCACATCAGGAACAGACCAGGTACATCTTGCCCCATAATGCCAGTGGATCCAAAGCAGCAGATGGAGTAACCATCTCCAACAAGTGTTTTAGACTTCCTCCTTCAAGCTAAAGGACCTGTCTGTGTCACAAAAAAATATTCATCATCAATTCAAAAAGCTATGATGAAATAAATGGTATTTCTTGTAATGAAACTAGAAGATGATATAAGGGAGACCTTATTGCAGCTTTTCAGCACTTAAAAAGGGCCTATAAGAAAGATGCAGATGATCTTTTTAGCAGGGCCTGTTGTGACAGGACAAGGGGTGATGGTTGTCAACTAAAAGAGAGAGATTTAGACCACATAAGAGGAAGAAATTGGTTGCGGTGAGGGTGGTGGGACAATGACCCAAGTGGTCATACCTCATCCCAGGAAACCATCCCAGGGGAGGTTGGCAGGGGCTCTGAGCAACCTGCTCTAGCTGCAGATGTCCCTGCTCCCTGCAGGGGGGTTGGACTAGATGACCTTTAGATGTCCCTTCCAACCCCAGTCTATGATTCTACAACAGCAGGTACATAATCTGGGCACAGACAGACACCAGCTCCAAACACCAATGCTACATCAAGGGCTTTCTCCAGAACAGATCCAAGAGATCCTACTGGGACAGACTTTTTTTCCTATGAGTATTTTTCTGCTTCCCCTGACAGTATTTACACCACATTGTGTGACCTACTAAAATGTTTGGGCAGCCTTTTTGGGACAACAAATATCTGTCTAAACCCCACTGCCATCCTTTCCACACTCTGTGCCTTAGTGTCAACATTAAATAGGGAAATTATGTATAACCTTGCCAATGGTCTCTGGGCAGCCTGAGGACCTGGTGGACACAATGTGGATGTCAGAGACAGTGCCCTTCCTCCTGTGATGAAACACTAACCAATGTAGCCCCATATCCTTTGGGTTATCAATCTATGTGCAAGAATGCAGACCTGAGATCCTGCCCTCCCCAAAAAACAAGTTGGCACATTTGTTTTAAGATTCAATATTATCCTGCTGATCCCTTCCCTGCATTTGGCTCATCAGACCCTTCAGAAACAGAAGAGGCTTCAGGGTAGCCCAGGACCAGAGTCAACTACAGCCTCTCCCAAGCTCATCTTTGCCACGTGAAAAACAGAGAGGTCACTCAGGGGTGGCAGGGGGAAACCCCATCTCACGTTTTTCACCCAGTCAGGCTGTGAAATGGGGACACTGCACATCCTCTTACACCACTCAGCTACGAAACTGGTGCGGGGCTTTGAATAATTAACAGCAAGGACTAGCCTCGCCTGCTTACAGGAGTCATCAAGAGAGATTAGCTAGAAGCAAGTACTGATGCTCTTAAACTTCTTATCTCTACAGCTGGCCTTGTTTTTTTTTTCCCCCCTCCCGTTTCATTTAGCACCAAATCCTCCAGGTACTTATGAGGCAGAGCTGCCATGAGCCATAACAGGGGCTCATCCCTGCTACACCACAGAGCCAGATCCTGCTCAGGAGCTGCCCTGCTGTAGGACTGCTCCCTGGGTTGGCAACAACCCCCACCCCAATGGTACCAAGCTTAAGTTCCCTCAGCTTTGCTCCTTGTGTCATAAAAAGAGCACGTGAGCTGCAGTCCATCATCCTAAATCATTTTAGCACCTCCATTACCCTACGTGGACTTAGTGCTGAGAGAACGTTTGCATTTTTTCTCCTGCTACTTTGGATTTAGACACAAAAACATAAAAAAAAAAATGCCCCAATTTCCATTTATTTGTGACAGACTATTGCCTGTCTTCTTGTTTTATCTTTTCATCTTAAGAGAAATACCATAGGACAGGATCGCCACTAACGAGATGGCACTTTCTAGATAACTTTTCCCGTTGTGTTGTTTTATTTACCAGCTTTCAAATCCCAAACCTTCCTCTCTCCAACCTCCTTTTAAATGAAAGGATCCTCTTGTCTCTGTGAAGTTCCTATCATCCACCCTGGTTTGCATGTTAAAGTTTCAGCATCCATTTAGTCAGTGATGGTTATTCTGCTTAATGACTCCTATACCCCTGTTAATACTGTTTTATCTGGCTCTAATATTTTAAGATCTTGTCTAATATTAATGCTAAATGCTAATATTAAAGGTTTGCTGCTAATATTTTAAGCTCTAGCTGCCAGCATACTAACGTTTGGGGAGGTGCCTGGGAGTTCATTGGATTAAAAGGACTGCTGGGCAAATTTTCACATCCTATATGACATCATAATCTAGGCAAAATGAATGGAATCTAAGCATAGATTATAGCAATTTATTTATGGAATATCCTGCCAGCAATGAGGTCAGAATCAGGTTGGATATGTGTGTGCATCACTTCATCTCTCCAGTAAACCAAGGAGAAAACCAGTGTGAGGCAGAGGTGGGGACACCCACACAGCCTCTCTCCCATTGACTTACAGCAAGGGCTGCCACCCTGGGTGGTGCTACAGGGACAGGGAAAAGGGGTGATTTTCATCCCTTTTTTCACCCCTGAGGTGACATCCTCCAGGAATCTCAGCCCCGAGTTACAATTCCTCCAGGATTGTTGTTTGACCTATTTGTAGTATAGAAACAGCCCCATTTTCCTGATGGCAACGTATAGATCAAAATAGAAAATAAAAATTGCATAATTATATAAATAAAAATTTACAGGGGACTAGGAAAAAAAAAAGAAACACAAAACAAAAATTAAAAAAAAAAAATAAAACACCCACCCTCCTCTCTTAATATGAGTTTATTACCTCAAACCTCTGCCACATGCAGAGGGAGAACAGAATCCACTTCTCCTCCGCCAAACAACCTCTCCACTAAAACTAAAATATGGCACAGCATTTATTTCACCACGGTTTAAGAGTTAATGAAAGATTTGCACCTGTACAGCTGTTGCAGACTGAAAGTAGCTTGTGGAGCGAACGTGTTTGCTGGTTGAGACAGTTGTAAATGCCTTGAGTAAAAACACTGAGGACTGCTAATGGATAGGTTTATTTTAAAGCATGCCATCTGCTATCAATCATAGAGAAGTATAGGAAGCAAGTTTGGCTGTGCTCCCTCCTTGGGAGCCTGATAAAGATAGGGCTGTGGTACTCTGGAACATTTAGTACTCGAGAGAATAAAACATCAAACCTACTCAGCAGCTCCACTAACAATAATAAAAATGCCTCTGCCTAAAGGTGACATTCTGAATTTACGATTATTTGTGTCTATAAAGTGTATTCTTTGGCTCCTGACTCATTCTGACTGTCTCACTACAAGAACAATACATTAAGCCTGCCTGAAGTAAATGGAAATCCTATCCCTTTTATTAAACCAGCAGCCAGTACCTGAGATGTTCTAATGCCCTGTAGGACCCAAAGAAGGTTTTCTGCTCTAAGTGTTAATTCTTTTGGTAGGATTAAAGGCAACTGCAGAGAAAAATGCTTATTTCGTGCACTCAGAACTAAGCCCTTCTTCAGGTAAATGTAGTTTTAAAAGAGGAAGAAAAACAAGAGAACCCAAGGCAGATTCTGAATATGCAAATGATCACAAAGCAAAGGCTACAAAACCTGCAATTCACCCCGACAGCTCCTATTTCATGCTACTTAGCTTTTGATACAGGAAAAGCTTATGCTGTAAGAACCTGCCCAGGAAAACCACACATAAAATGCCCAAAAGGTGTGTGCCAATCTTCCTTCCAAGTGGTGAACTTCACATGCGCTGAGATTCTCCAGGAGGAAATCCAGGGATTACATTTTTTTTCTCTTTTTTTTTCCCCCTACACTGCGTTTTCCTCAGCTGGAAGATGCAGAGCTCCTTTCCTGGGATACACAAGCTTTTGGTTAACTTCAGAGGTATGAATCATTCCCTTGGCTACCACCACATCCCTCTTCTCTCATTTACCCTCCGGTACCCCGCTGATTAGGGGCTCTTGAGCCTGCCTGCTTAAAAATAATTAAATATATAATGTTTCCTGGCAAATTCACCAGATATGAAAAAAAAAATTCACTTTGCAGTGAAGCACTTTGTACCCGATAACATGAGGCTCCTATCTCCTATCTGCAGCTTAACAAAATTCCCTTGCAAGCCTGCTGCTGATGGAAAGCATTGCTGTGGAAGCTTGGGGAAAACCCACCTGGTGATCAAGCTCAGGAGCCTAATTAAAGCTAATAGAGAAATCAAAAGTGGGCAAAAATTGGAACAGCAGCGTGGAAAAAAAAAAAAAAAAAGTGTAGGCACTAGGAATAGGAGGAAGATAAAAAGTGATGGGAAAAGTGAGCTTGCCTTTGAAGTCTGCTCTGGAAAGTGATGGTGATTGCTCTCAATGCTCCTCACACCCTAAATGCTTTACACAGTGGGCCACAGGTCCAAGGAGAAAAACAGAAAGTAGAGGATTTATCAGGTTTATGAGGTTCACAGTATTAAATTAAGACTGATTCTGTTCTGTATTTACCCTTGTGGTCCTCAAGACTTCAACTATCTATGGTCAATGGCCATGGTTGTGGTAATTGTCTGTGGTCAAATGGTCACTGATTTCAAAGTCTAACTTCAACCCCCTCACCTGGGGACCAAAAAAATTGAGAAATAACTTTCTAAGATCAAAACCAGTGGATATTTGAAATGAGTAAGATGAAAGATTATCAAAAAATTGAAATTGGAGAGACAAAGGGAAACCATGAAGGTAGAGTAGGTTGTTCTAAGGGGAGATGGATCAGCTCTGAGCAGGTTGGGAGCAGTCTGCACAGTCACTTGGCTACAGAAATACTCAAAATAATGCAGGAAAGCAAAGGTCAAGTAACAGTAAATTTCTGGGGGAAAAAAAAAGGCTGTTATCAAGATTTCCATGCTCAGCAATACCTGAGAAATAGCTCCCTGGAGATACTCCTCATCTGTAGGTGAGGATTTCAAAAAAAATACCCATGTTCTCAAGAACAACCGTCCATCTCATAAGGAAAGAAATATCAATTACCATCTTTTATGGCTGAGCTCTGCACCAAAACCTCCCCGTTACACACTTCAAGAAGAGGGACAGCAAGTCACACAAGGGCACATCCTAACACTGAGGTTCAGACCAGTCACGACCATTACAACCTCCAGCAAAAATAAAGTTCAGCCAAACTCCATTTATCAAAAAAATTATAATAGCCTCGAATCTTTCACAAAGAGGTATTTGTTTCTCAATAAATGTCACTGGCAGGATTTTCTTTTAAAGTCTGGGGTAAGGCACTTGGAGAGCATGAAGGGAAGAGAGGAGTAAGTCCAAACTCACCCATAGCCTGATGGTCACATGCTCATGACTGGCAGGAGGTCCAGGTTCAGATCCCAGCTCTGAACTGCCCACACTGAAGACAACATCCAGCAGGGAAAACACTCTCCATAACATTTTGTAGGTCAAAGAAATAATTCCTGAGGTTTTATTTCTCTCCCCTGAGAAACAGAAACAAATTAAAAGGCTTGAAAGTTTTTCATGACACAGACTTCTTGTCCATGGTCAGCCCTAAGGTTCAAAGGCATGTTGTCCCAACCAGAGATGGCATTGTGAACCCTCCAACTTTCACATGAGCTTCACAGGTCCTTTTTAGATTTATTCTTTAATACACACAGTAAATTTTCATATGAAAGCTTGAAGCAAGCTTGCTCACCAGAGTTCAAGTCCTTGGCACACAGTTCATTGCAGCTCTAATGAAAAAGCACAATGATTGGGCCTGCGTGGCTAAGATTAGACATTAGTGGCCCTATCAAGAAGAGAAATACCTGCAGATTAGCACAGCAATTTGCTGCTCTAAATCTGAACCTTCTAATCTCTTTTTTTTTTCAAGTCAGTAACAGCCCATGAATATGGGAAAAGAATTAAAACTACATTTACTAAGTGATTTCCAAAATACTTCGGCATGTGTTTTAGAAAACTGACAAGTCATTAAAATATAGTTAATAAACATTATTCAGAACTCATTGCCTTAGATTAGGACTATTTTAAAATCACAGACGTTGGCTGGTTCAGTCAGTGCTCTGCTGCAAGACTGGTGTTCATGCCCTGTTTAATGAAACGTATGATGGGCAATTCAGAGTTTACCTGGTGTTTGTGTTTTCTCTCCTAGTATACAAGCTGCAGTTCAAAACGTGACAGGAGAAGGCTGAAACTGAGAAGGGAGTCACTGTATTTTAAAAATGAAAATATTACTATTCATGGCTGCCTTAGCAATGTAGTTAAAAGACAAAAATATCATTGCCTAATCGAAATTGCATCCAACTTAAAGCAAGGCAAACATTTTCAAATGCTCTTAATGACCGTTTTTAACCACTTGCAGGATTTAGAATCATTGAGTGTTTGGGGTTGGCAGGGACCTTTAGAAGTTACCTCGTCCAACCCACTCACAGTGAGCAGGGATATGTGCAACTAGATTACATTTAATGGGCAGCTTTCTTTTGGTTTTGTTTTTTATAATTATCTGGTACTCAGAGATGTCTGTAACCTGACGCACGGTTTTTATTCATGGCAGCTCTCAGACCTCAGAATTCTGGATTTGAAAGATGAACAAGGGATCTAGAACCTCCAAGTAGTTTTATTGTTTTGGTCTTTTAAAGTGATCTGGAGTTAAAAGTCTTTTGACCATTCTTTCACACTGCTACTTATATGGGAGTAAGAATAACACCTGGCTTTGAACTAAGATCAGTTGAATGATACCAGCAAATTTATGCTTGAAGGCTCTGAAGAGACAGGTATGAATAATTCCATTTTACCTACTCAAAGACAGGATGCCATATATTGGTGCTGCATGCCTGCAAACTTCAAGGAACACCATAAACCTTCACATCTCTTTGTCGGACAGCAGCCACCATCATCACCACCATGAGCCACCATCATCATCACCATGGCTTAGACACGTTTGCTCCACAGGGTTGAGTGAAGCAAAGTGTGCTGCTGGGTCCTGTGCAATGCACTCTGATAAAAGCATTACTTGGACAACACTGACACAAGGTGAAGATGTAGATGAGCACACCCACAGGGAAAGTGAAAAGAGAAGATCTCCTCGTACCTCAGGCAAGCACCACCAACATCAGCAGAGCAGCCCCAGGTATGGGAGTGGAACAGGGAAAGGAGCTGCAAGTGAGAAGCAGCCTCCAAACCTCCCTGGAAGCTGCTCGGGTCAGAGGTGCTTCAACAGAAGAGGAGTCTGAGATATGGGATGTGCACATGAGGATACTGGGGTCAGACAGGGTTTCCCTGGAGGGAGGCAGCCTGGTGATGGGTGAGTCCTCTGGTGGCACATCTTGAAGCAGCAGGGATATTTTGAGATTGCAAGCAAGTCTTGGAAGACTGCAAGGAAAATAACCTGTGTAAAAAGGCAGGAAAGAAGGAAAGAAAGGAGGAAAGAGGAAAAAGAAAGAAAGGAGGAAAGAGGAGGAGCGAGGAGGAGCGAGGAGGAGAGAAATCTTTAAGAAACTCAGAAGTGCATATGAAGGTCTTGTTTTCCTCAGCCCAGTGGTGAAGGAAAACTGCTGTCAGAAGTACAAGCATTTGAAGAGCCTATGACAGCAAGGAAGCCAATGACTACATCTGCCAGTGACTGAGGAGAGCTCAGCTGCTCGCTGCAAGCCAGAGGGATTTGCATCCAACCCAGAGTTGGAAACACTCTCTGGAACAGGAATCCTTCTCCTCAGCTTCCCCAAGGCCCAGGCATGGACCAAACCTTGAAGGTCCCAATTACACAAGGCCATTCTCTGCCACCTGGTCCTACACGGGTCCACCTCCTGCCACCCACCATCGTCCTCTGCTGCCTTCTCCACCACCTCTTCCAGCAGCTGAAACAAGCCTTCAGTGCATAAACATGTGAAAATATTTCTCTCCCACTCTTAGTCATGTTTAAAAGGAACCTGTTGTGGTTAAATGACCTGGTCGGTTCTTCAGGGATTTTCCAAACTTCCCTATAAAAAGAAATCTGTGGGAAATGAATGATTGCATAATCACTAACACATGCCAATTCATATAAGCCTATTATCTTTTATAGCATTTTGTGCTCTATTGTCCTTGCTCTGATGAATTGCTATCTCACAGTTCTTTTCCCCATTAAATTATTTACCCATTTTTCTCTCTCTGATCCTTTTCATCAGGGAGATATTTAATGTCCACTTTAGGAATAGGGTCCCTTCTCCTTTTTTCACATCCTCTTTTTCCCACCTTGCAGGAATAACCAAACAACAGTTTTCTTGAGAACTGGAAGAACCTTTAGCAGAAAGAAGAAGCAATAATTTTAGCTGTGTCTTGCTGTCACAAAAGTTTTGGGGGTTTTGTAGGTGTTTGGTTGGGGTTTTTTTGTTGTTGTTTTGGTGGTGGTGGTTTTTTTGTTTGTTGTTTGTTGTTTGTTTTCTTTTTTTTCCTTAAGGAATATGCATTTTTTCAGAGGCTTGCTGAGGTCCCTGATAGAAATGGGATTCATAGTTTTAAAATTACATAGTCCCTTGAAAATGTTAAAAGTTGCCTACAGGTTATTTTAGAAACAAACCCCAACTGTCGTGGAAGTTTTAATTGCACTTTATTTCAGTTGGATTTAGATTGCTAAAATGTAGACTTCTAATAGGAACATCAGACCTTTAAAAACCTTTAGGTTTGTTTTTTTTGTTTAAGGAGTCTGACATTACCTGAAAGCAGCCAGGACTTCACCTTTAGAGTTAACATTTAAGTATGTTTACAGTGAGGTTTTTCAAGTTTTGCCCTCTTCCCAAGAACAACTGGTTAATAAATGTAAGAATCATGGCTAAGCAGTCACCTTTCCAAAAGGTGTGGCCTCCAGCATCACTGCACTCTTAAATGTGAGGAGACTTGTGTGACTGAGGAGCTACAACCCCTTTTTTCCTAAAAAGACTTCTATACTGAGAGCAGTTATCAACTGCTCCTAACTATAGAGCTTTAGGACTAGAGAAGCATCCAAATTAGCTGCAACAATCTAGATTAAACTGAGGTAACTCCCTGTCATCTTCATGTGTGAGAGAGAGCACTGGACAGAAAAAGTGGGTCTAAGGGTCATATACACAGAGAATAAAATGAGCTATAGGCACACTGAGCAAAGCTCCTAGTCCTGACTCCATGGTAGGATAGCTGTTCTTTGGCTCTGCCACTCTGCTTTCTGCATTGCAGGGGCATCCAGTTCTTCCACTAAGATTTATGTGACCTTTCTCCAAAAATGTTACAGGAAAACAGGAAGGGTGGGGAGAGAACTCCTGTCTCCCAAGCATCTCAATCCTCCACCTCCCATGCATCTCCCACATCCAGGTGTTCAGATGTTTCAGCAGTGCAGGGCAATTCTATCTTTGGAACAGCAGCAGATTGGAAAGGGCTGCCTAGACGTACATTTGGAGGTCAACAGAGATCAGAGCCAGTGATGCTAAAGACAAGGAAGCAGGCAAGCAATGATCTATTACTGAATGACAGTGTGGACAGGAGAAATTTCTGTTGTTACTCAACATCCTCCCAAACATGCAAACACTTAGTATTCATGCAATGACTCCAAGAAGTGCAACAAAACCAAACTGCAGCTCCCCATTTTATCTGACACATATTTACAAGGCCTGCTGGCTCTTGCAAGTTGACTCCTCTTCATTTGGCTCCAACTCCCAGCAAGCAAGAGCAGAAAAGCTCTGTATCAAGAGCAGAAGCATGTCAGGCCAACAAACAAGTCCCTGCAAACCATGTCATCTTTTCCAGAAAGAGATTCTTTTTATCATCCACGTGAGTTGGCTTCTACAAAGATGCCCATTTCTGCTCTCCTAGGCTGTTCAATTTATTTTAGGTATTTTAGCACAGACATTTCTCAACCTAGACTGCATTCTTTTTTAACTAGAAATAATTTGCAAGACTATTTGCCAGACTTCACAGCCCCCCAAAATTTGCATGCTGTCAAGGGCTCCTGAAGACCTCCAGCAAAGGTCGTCTTCTGCCAGCATCAACTTTTTCATATGGACAGGTCTCTCAAAAAGCTCATGGACCCATCTTAAATGATTATTTCTCTGATTTACATCATGGGTTCAGAGTGGAAGGTCCATTTACTTCAGTTCCTCCTCCAGTGTCTGTATCATCCTCTCTTGATTCTCTCTTCAAAAACAGATCTAGTCAAATTTCTATTGGTCTTGTAAGATCTGCTTTGCTTCTAGCTCTTCCCATTAGCTAGAAGATCAAACTATTCTGTCTATTGGTAACATTTTAAAGCAGTTTATCAGCCTATATAATTTTATAATCGTTTTGTTATTTTCACTAGGAAAAAAAAAAATATATATATCACTGATCAGACACCTAATGCTGCTTAAGCTCACATAGATTTTTTTGTGGTTGAATAATAACATCTGTTTTGATTTTCCAGCCACAAAAGTGCGTTTAATCTGGCCTTCCTTTATTTGAACTTTTCACATCTGCTCAGGCCTGCTTCCCATAAACTCAATACCAGACCCTTTCACAACGTAGGAAATTTACCTGCACCAGTTGTTGTCCCAGCTCCAAACACTTCTTTATAGGACCCAGATAAAAATGTCAAAACACTAATAAATATAGTCTTAGTGGACTGTATATTTATTAAATGTTGCTATTTATTTTCTCAGTCCCAAATGGTTGGTATTCAGAGGGCTAACACTGCAAAACTTCTTTTCATGAATGAACCCATTTACTTTTACTGGATAAAGTAGGTTATAGGATGGTGCCCCATGTTCCACACAAAATTTAGAGGTAAACTTGTCCACAATACACTACAACATCAGCTATAAATTCAGTCAGTCAGAAATTATAGGGATGGTCAGATGCACTGTGCTTCTAGCATATAAAAGAAGTCATAAGGGGGATTTCATATGCCACTTTCAGAATTATCTCCAAAGACTACTTGGTAGTGGATTATGAAGTTTGACTCTACTCTGATCTCTTCAGAGGTAACAAAAGCCAGGAAAGCAAACAGCCTTAATCAGACACACTAATCAGAAAATTAAAGTGAGGGGTATGGAACTTCAAATGAAGCAAAGCAGGCTGAAGGGTTTTGCCACTGACGTCACCAGGATGGGAAACTCATCCCGGGTATCAGGCAAATGTTAAGGATCAGTCTTTAAATTCAGAGCTAAACTACAAAAGAATCTGGCTTTGCTGATGTGACCAGGAAGATATGCAAAAAATAAAACACAAACCAAACCCTCTAAGCAATCTCTTCATGATATCTTCATCTATTCCAGCATTTCTTTCCACTGTTGGAAAGATATATTTGGAGAACTCCTACGCTCCCCATGCAGCTGAGGCTGTGTCTGCAGCAAAACTGCAATATTAGGCCACTTTTCTCAGACAGATAACTCAGCAGATAGCTCTTCAAAGCCAAGGGGAGAGCATCACTTGCAAAGCAGCTAGGAAACCAGGTTTTCCTTGTCTCAGGGTGCTGGGAGCATGTCTCCCCTTCAAAATCTCCTACGTCTGTTGGGGTGAGGCAACAAGGTTTCATTCTTTTATGTTGTTTGGAATCTTGAACAAAACTTAGGCTCTGTGATTTAGCAATCTCATCAAATATAGCTATATCAAGCCAAAACACCCACCAGCACCAGTATCTTAAAATAGATGTGAGACAGGAAAGTACAACAAGGGCCACGGTGGCTTTGGGAACAGTTGGAGAGGAAAGGCAATATCTATGCACTGCCCTTGATTTACACCTTGATTTTTTCCTTCTGCACAAAGGATTGAAACTGCGTCATGATGGAACAGTTGTGAGAATCACAAAGAACTTAACAAGTGAGAAATGGATTAAAAAGCACTTTATGGCTTGTTAAAGAAATCCCCCTGTTCCTCAGAAGCATTTTTAGCATCTTATTAGTGGTATTTGATCTGACTAACATATTGACTAGTCATTTGAATAGGAGATGAATCCTTTTTGATGGACCACAAAGGGAGTATAAATTCAAATGAGGCACTTTTCCAAATTTTTATTTTAGTATAACCCCAAAGAGCCAATAACATCTGTAAAGGTTTTTTCTGTGCCCCACAAAAGACTATACTAATGATCTTCGAAATCATCCATCTTTTACTTCTTTAAAATTAATTGTTGCATGTGTATTTAACTCAAATAATAGTGAGTTGAAAGTTTTCTATTACCTGCTTTCTGAAATGTTTAGTACGTATTTGGCTTGAGAAAATAAGCCAATCATCCCTTCCTTGACATTTTTTTTCTCAAATTGTCTCTGATGGAACCAGGATTTGACCACCAGTTGAATTCACTGTCAATGTCTCTCATATGAAATGGTTCCAACTTTGACAAATGAAAAATAAGAGAGAGGTATCAGAGAAATGTGCAAAAAACCCTCAGTTCTTTCAATTATCTCAGTCTATTTAATCTATATTTTTTAGGACTAGTTTTATTATCACCTGTAGAGACACTGCTATGGGGGCAGAACCACAATTGTCCTCCATTTGACAAAAGCCAGAAAACTTGCTTTTAGTCACTTTTGAGCAGTTTCATGTTATCTAAGATTCTGCACTTAGGAATAAGTTGGAGACCTCCAGCTCATTTTGAAAACAGTAATTTATAGCTACACAGACATTATGATTTTACAGTGTTTTGATAGTTACGCCTTCACTATCCACATGGAACATTTAAAAAGGGATTAGAAGCCATTAATCTCAGAAATATGAGGGATTTGTAGCCTAAAGAGGTACTCAGAGCATTTACAGTCCAAGTGTCTTTCTGCACCTAGGTATAAAGTTTTATTGAGGTATTACATCCTATTCTAGGAACATATCAAGAATGATACTTAGACAACCATGTTGTAGTACTGGATTATAAATCAGAGATCTGAATACTTTGTCACAGGTACTCTTGCTGACCTTGCACAAGTATTTAGGTTGGAAGTCATTGGAGGCAGTTCCTGTCTCTTGTTACAATCTCCAACAACACTTTATGCATTGGATCCCCATATGTAATTTCATCCTTCGGGCACAAAAATAATCACAGCCTCCCACTTCATTAACAGCCTTCCATTTTCAAATTTAAATATCTTAAAGGTAGAGATCAGGTCAGATCATACCCGTATATTTTCCACACCCCTGCCTTGAAACATGGGGCAGATTGACTCGATCCAGACCTTTGCAGTCGGCTGTTAATTCCACCAGAGCCTGACCTCAGATGCTTGATGCAAATATGGCTACACTCTGATGAATGTCAAGTCCAAGTCCAAATCTGGATCCCAAACCTGTGGCATGGGCCCATCTGTACTTGAAAGCAAGGTTTTAAAGAAAGAGGAAAGCTAAGATCATGAAAACCTCTATTTGAATACCACATACAACAGATTTATGAACCCTAAGTAACTACTTTTTTTCCTTCATAAAATCAAAACTACCACAGGATTTCCCGTCCATATATACCATATGCTTTTCCCAACTTTGTTTAAAATTCTTAGTGTCCCAATATCCTGAAACCACTGCTTTTCTGCAAGCTTTATCTACCCTGAACACTAGGCTATAATCAAGAATTAATTTTTGTATCAGAAAAGTGATTTTATCTATTTATTTTTGCAATATGGCTATGACTGGCAAAAGCATTGTACACAATGAAGCCCTTGGGTAACAGCCTGAAATATGATTAATTCTCTTAAATGCCAAGCCTGCTTATTTCAGTCTAACTGGCTGTATACATTGGGTCAAGATGTATACAAACCCAAGTCCTGCAAACTGCCAGGGCACGCCTCCCAGGATCTTCTGACTGCTCTCTAAATGAAGATTGCACTCAGAAGCACGTCAAGTAAAACACCACCAACACTAAAGGAAACTTATAAACATTTGCAAATTTGTTTTATGGATTAATGACCCTACACAGAGGAACTGACATTTTAAGGACAAATCACTTCTTTATCCTACAAATATTTCAGCAGTTTTTGCTTACACCAAGGCAGAGGCAAATTTTTCCTGCTTCAGATCAAACGAGATCTAAAATCTGGGAAGATTTAACAGTAAACTAAAAACAATGGGAACGTAAATGTTAACCATCTGCAATTGTCATTGCTGCTATTTCTTATTATGTCATATCTCTATCAATGGCATTATATTTTTACTTTTGTCATCTCTCTCAACTTTTCAATCTATTATGGTTAATCATTGATAAACAAAAACTTTGACTGACTTAAAAAGTGGCAATCATCTCGTCTAAATTTAACTGTGTAAAAGTCAAACACCTACTCTAAGCTACTCGTGAAGGCTCCTTCTATAGATAGTGGTGACAGATTGGCATTTTCAGGGAAAGACTTATCCTACCTGTCTTACACACTTGTTTTAAGATGGGATTAATCACCCTCTGGAAGCACTTTCTTCTTTTTCTTCTCTTGGACTTACTTGGGTAAAAAGAAACACACCTGTTTTGTAAAAAAAAGAAAAAAAGAAAAAGAAAATTAAAAAAACCCAAGAGATTATTTCAGGGTCTGACCTTGAATTCACAAAAGTATTTAGCCTTAAAAGTACAGTTCCTCTAGGATGCAGAAAGCCTCCTTCTAAAGGCAGATGGGAAGAAGGAAGGTGAAAAGAGACAGGAGCACAGCCAGTCTTTACAAGGACACTTGTCTCCTGTCCCAACTCTCTGCCTTTAGAGCTGATGCCATGGAGAAACAAGACTAGGGAGAAGTAACGTTAAGGAGAACCAAGACACAAGACTCTTCTGTTGTGTTGCTTTATCCACAGAAGCTGTAAGAATTGATATGGTTTCACTCTCAGTGGTATTGCAGTGACAGAAACGTTTTCCAGGCTTTGGCAGGAGAAGGGGACTGTCCAATAGCTATTGTCCTTCAGGAGAAGCAAAGCAAAACCAGCATCTCCCTTTTCTACATGAGATCAGCTCCAGCTCAACCCAGAGAAGGACCACACACCAGCCATTGCTTGAGGACACGAGCCTTAGGAGGCAATTCAACGGAAACTTCTAATACCCTTAAAATCATTCAAATGAAAAGATGCTGATGCTGATGAGGGAAGAAACATTCTTCTTGGCCTCTCTCCATTTCAAATTCTGCTACAGTGACAGTATCTGGATTAGACTCCAGGACAGTATTTCTGAAACAGCAGGATCCCTGCTTACTGCATCAGTTTTGAATTATAAGCCTTCCAAAGATGTCAACACCACTTTCCTGGAGACTTTCCTGAAATTAAAAGACTGAGATTTTCCCTGAGCCTCCACAGAGTCATATGGATCCATCGCCCAGTGCCACCATTTGTGTTATGATTTGCCTACATTGGGTCACTGCTCCTTCTTCATTTCTGCTCTATAGACAGCCTCACTCTTTGATGTTACTCAGTCACTATTTCCTTTCCCTTTACTTTTATCTCTGTCCTGGCATTCTTCCTTTAAGCATCCTCTCTACCAGATGGTCTCCATCTCTCCTTCAGAAGTGCCCAAAATATTCCTACTGCCTCCTCTTGATCTTCCCCCAGCAGCAAACCTCTTCATCCTACAGAGCTCAAATACCAATGGATTTCTCCTCCTTGCTGCTCTGCGCCTTTCTCGCACTTTGAAAAGGAATTCACTGGAAGCAGCTAACCTCCAATCCTCATTATGCACGAGGCACTCATTTAGAAGAGTTTACCCAGGAGAAAAATTCAGACGGGTTGTACGCTGGTACAATTGTGTTTTTTTCAAGTGGAAGAGCATCTGATGTCTGCGTGCCAAACTGGAGCTCTAGTTTTTAAACGGGAGCTCCAACTTTTTCATTTGGAAATCCATATGGATCCTTTAATCTGAAGGTCAAAAGAGCTTTCATGAAAGATGCTGAAAACAATGATACTTTCTATTCTCCAGCATAATTACATAAAGATGATTCAATATTGTAGTATCATCAGAGGATTCAACAAAGTCTCAGCATTATGTATTTTTAAGATGGGGTTTAGAGACTGTAAGATGAGGCTTCAGAAGTTTACAGAGAGGGGGGAAAAAAAAAAAAAAAAAACTTGTCATAATTTATATCTTCCTAATAGGTCACTAAAACTCTGAGGATAACAGTTGCTTTTACTTGCAGTTGGCAGTGCTCTATAATCAAGAATAAAGCTCTAGATATTTTTGTGGAAGTACAAGCGCTTACTAAATGCAGCAGCATAATAATGTATTATATATTATACAAATACAGCGAGGTGGGATTTGTGTTTGTCTCTTTGCAAGAGAAGAAAGAGCTCTGAAATGACCTTCTGTTCATACGTTTCTTTGAAAAAAGGCTTGGCCTGAAACCACTTCACTACTATTGATATAGTCTGGTTTTGTACATAAATCTTAAATGCAAGCACTGCTTCAAAAATAACTAAGCAATCACAAAAGCTTTACTTTTCATATTCAATTGCCTTCAAATCCTTTACTGAAGTCCCCTTGGCACTGTCACTTCAAAATCAGGATAAAGCCGTGTGGTGTTTCTCAGTTGCAGTAAAACAAAAGCCCGATTGAATAAATACGTGTGAAAACGCTGCAGACAAAACCATCCAGGCTGCCACCACCTGACCTGCTCGTGGTGACCCTCCCCGGTGACCCGCGTGGGCTCGGTGCTCGACTTCTTGGAATATCACAGCACTGCTCTGTTCCACCATCTTTGTCCTTAAAGTTGAAGCAGAGCACACATTTTTCCGTGCAGAAACCTAATCAGCAGGCTTTAGACATCAAGGACCAGCAAGGTGACCTAGGATTTCCATATGCAGGAAGCTGCTGATCAAATAGTATATCCTTTTTTTTTTAATCTGCTTCTTGTATCGTGGAGATAGAGGAAACCTTATGGTTCTGATAATCCCTTAGCTCTGGGGTTTGTAAGGAAAACTTACAACGTTACCCCGGCGCAACGTAAAGGCAGAATAAAAAGATGTAATATTTACCATCTCATGTCTCATTCTGCTCTGAAAAAAAGGATGATTCAGGAATGTTTTTCTTTTTTTCCACTCATCATCTCCATCATCTTCTACCCTTCCCTGTAGCTGAAGTATCAGCTCAGCCCCACAGATCCCATCACTGCACTAAGCAGCGATGTCCAAGAGGTCAGGTTTCCCTCACCTCTCAGGGCCATGGTCTCAGGTGTCCATGTCATTAGGTGGTAGAGTCACCCAGCAATTAGCTGCTGATTTGCAGGCACTCATGATCACCAGGAGATACGTGGCTAGTGCTGGTTCACAGCTGACTGCACCAAACTACCAGCGAGCAGGACAAGGTCTACTGAATTAGATTTGATTTTGCTTTCAAAAAGTTTCTTCTACTTATTAATTTGTTAAAACCTTGTATTTCACTTTGCTATCAAAGAGCCTCAGTAGCCTTCAGAAGCACAAAGAATCGTGCCAGTTGGATATTAGGAAAAATTGCTTCCCCAAAAGGGTTGTCAAGCCCTGTCCTGGGCTGCCCAGGGCAGTGCTGGAGTCCCCATCCCTGGAGGGCTTTAAAAGCCTTGGAGATGTGGTGCTGAGGGACATGGGTAGGTGGGGACCTGGCAGTGCTGGGGGAACAGTTGGACTTGATGATCCTAAAGGTCTCTTCCAATCAAACCCACTCTGATTCTATGCATTTTGTTAGTAGGTGAAGTAACAGAGATTTTCAGCTGTGAAAGGTTCATTTCAATATGTTTGCACTAAAAGGCAAGATTCATTGTCAGTTCTATTTCTGACTCATTAAGTCAATTTTAAAAAACATACAAAGCAATTACTAAAAAGCAACAGAACAGGGACAACAAATGGGCTGTTTATAATAAATATGAAGAACTGTGAACCTGTAGTTCAAGTGCCACGAATGAGAGGGTCACAAGTATCCAAAAAAGATGATACTTTCCTCATAAGACTAAGAATATTCATGGCAGGGATGACAGTACAAATGCATGGTTGGGCTGAGGTGCTGCAATTTTATCTCACCTGAACATGAGGTCCTCCCAGCTCTGGTGGTCCCTGTATCAACGAAGCCAGTGCTGGGTTTTTTTTCCCTTCAGTCATGCATTTCTAAACACTTCAATTCCATAAACTGAGCCAGAGATGGCTGGTGCTAAAATCAGGTGTGCAGAGCCCTGGGAGGTGTCCTTGACACGGGGAGGATGAGGAGGGCTACCTTCACTTGGTGATGGGACAGCTACAAGAACCTGATGCTCCATGCTTTACATTATGTTGTGCAGCAGATGTCCAAGTCGTCCCTATTAGAAAAAGTAAATAAAGAAAAAAAAGCAGTGAATAATGCTACAAATTGAGGTAGGGTCAGCTCTGCAATATAGGAGAACAGACTAGACAGAAGCAGAAATCATTTTCTCACAGATTAGAAGCAGATAAATAAGTGAGAGAGAGAAGGAAGGAAAACACACAGCCCAGAAAGGGAGATAAGAAAGCAGCTCTTCATCTTATGTATGGGAACCAACTGCTGCATATGTATTTACTATGTAATTTTAGTAACTATCCCCAAGTTGTTAATCTGAAACACTTTGCAGGAAGTGGGCCGTCTATTTAGTTTAAAATGCTGTTTTGAACACTACAGGGTTTTCAGATAATTCAGATAACTCACTGGACACTCAATCTGCACAGCACAAGGGCTACGGCCAGGAATTTCACACCTTGGTGTAGATGTCTCACATAGGAAAAAGGTCATTTAAACATTCAAGTTTAATCATTTATATTTGCAGGCTTACACGTTTTTCTAAGATAAATGTCTACTGAAATATGAAATATAAAATTTCCTCTAAGTTGGACATGGATTATATACAGGTAGTGAAGGGAGCACACGCTAAGCCCCAAAATAAGGCTATTTCCAACATAATTAATATAAAACCAAATAACCTGTAAACTATAACGACTGCTTGTTCATAAATTAACACAGAATAGCCCAGTGGAATGCAACGTGTGTGGTTTTCACACATGGCAAAATTTGCCAGTGGTTGTGTCCATTACAAGGTGAAGGCTGTGTTCCCAACAAGCACGTTCTCATCTGGCCTCAGACTTAAAAATAACAGTAAAAATCAAAGGCAAACAGTTATTTTCTTTCTTTGGGGATTTGGCACATGTGCTATAACAGACATAGATGGAAACTTCTAAAATAAATTAAAGAATGTACTTGTCAGTTTATTAATCAAGGTTTACCTGCTTCACATTACAGGGAGACAAATTAAACAAGCTACCAGGGTACTCAGAAAACATCTGCTAACAAAGTCAGAAGTAATGATAAACAAACTTGAGTTCCCTTTGTGGTTGATTTCCATCCAGCTGCATTTAATTATAAAAGAGCTATCAAAGAAAGCTCCCCATTAGCAGCTAATTCAGAATGACTTCAGAAGAAAATCCCAGAGCCTCTGGTGGTATCTCTCCAACAACTTTCTCATCTCTGCAAGTGATTGAGAAGAGTTGAATTAGACCAGTTGAGTGATCGGTTCTCCTGATAACTGGCAGAATAAACCCAAGGTGGTAGAACTTCTCAGTACCTGGGATTGCCTGCTTCCAAAGCACTCTTATTGGTAGGACCTGCAACATCTAGCAGACTCTCTCCTGGTAAGCTCTGCCAAAAGCATCAGTGTCAATGTAAAGAAGAAATTTTTGGCACTGAGGATGGTGAGCCCCTGGCCCAGGTTGCCCACAGAGGTGGTCGATGCCTCATCCCTGGAAACATTCCAGGTCAGGTTGCATAAGGTTCTCAGCAACCTGCTCTAGTTGCAGATGCCCCTGCTCCCTGCAAGGGGTTGGGACTATGTCATCTTGAAAGGTCCCTTCCCATCCAAAATATTCTGTGATTCTATTTATTCCAAAAATAAGAAAATAATATTTTTTTAAAAGATGTTTTCTTTAAGCAGAACATCTTCTGTTATTACTGAGAAAGTGAAAAAGTTTGTTGCTACAAGTTTCTTAATAATCTCTCTTTGACTTTGGAATTTTTTCACAGTTGAAGGATTTGGTCATTTATAAATATCTACTTCTGGTTTACATCAACCAGCAATTTTTCCATGGATATAGCAAGAGATGGGGATAGTCCCAGAGTGATACTTTGAACCAGCATGGCCACACTTGAAGGTTATTGAAGGATAGCAGCTACTCTTAAAAAAATAACAAAAGACAGACAGAAGCAAATACCCCAGGGTTCTCTTACTACTCCTTAAATTGAGACATTTTTGGTAATTCTATGGGTAGCCAACATATCTGCCAAACCAAAACAAGTGGAACTTTTTCAGTGCACTCAGAACTATGAGCAATTTCTGTAAAATTTCATAAAGTCCAGCGATAATCACGCAGTCACAAAAAGACTCTGTGAGCACAGCTCAGTAACACCCAGGCCACTCGTAGCACATTCCTCTTGGGAGGTTTGGAAGAGGAGAAAAGTATGATAAACCTTTGAATAATTTTTCTCTTTTTTTCCCCCTCTCCTTCTTTTTCTCATAAGACATTAATGGGCAATTCTTCCCTGAAACCAAGCTGCTCTGTGGCCAGCAAGCAAATCTGAAATCAGAAACCCAGTGTGCCAGATCTGCACAGCTGTATTTGTGCTTCTGCAGCTCCCAGAGGAGAGCACACCACATGTCAGTTCCTTGACTTAGGGTGGGTTGGTGAGGTGTAAGTTAAAGGGCAGCTGTACATGCTGGGAAATCTTCCAGATTCATTTTCTACCAGTTGCTTGAATGATGTCACAAGCAGCAGTGAAGAGGGAGGGATGGTGGGTAACACAGGTAGAGAAAAGGAAAACTTTTCCTACAGCTTATTTTTTTTATTTGGTCCCCAGGCTCTCTTGAAAAATCTGTAGGCACTTTATAGAGGATTTTTTTCCCCTGCAAGAATAAAGGGTTGGCTCTGGTTGCTGCTATTCTAAGAGGTTAAGGAAGAAAAGACATTATTCTATATCCACGTGGTAATCAACCAAGGTTTCATGTAACCATTGCTGTTGATGTGGTTCTTCCTGGCTCTTCTAGAAGACATCTCATTGGTGTACCTGGCCTAGAAGCTGGAGAGCTGAAGGAAGAAAATGATAACACAGTTTAACAGACCCTTTGTTTACGTAAACATCCATCCACAATCTGTGTCTGATGGGGTGAACATACGGCTTTAATTTTACCCTTGGCACATGGATCAAACAATGTTGCCAATATCTATTGTTCTCCTCATAACAATATGCCTGGTGGTTTCAACATATCCTCTCCATTAGCTGGCTTCAGATCAAGCATTACTGTGTATGTGCTTGTGTCTTCATAAAACTGGAATATGGATTTTTTTTTTTTTTTTTCCTTTTTCTTTGTACCAAATGTGTAAGGAGGAACATAGTTGAGAATGGTGGTCAAGTGTCCCTGTGAGTCATGAGAAGAGCTTGCTTCCGAGCCCGTGGTGGAGCTCACACACGGGTGGGAAGGAGGGGTTGGAGGCAATTTCCAAAGGCCTGGCCATAGAGCATAGGTTTTTAAGAAAAAAGCCACAGGAAGTGGTGAGTCAGATCCTTATCCCATTTTATCTGGGCTTTAGCAAACCTTCCTGGATTGGGTCCATCTCTGGTCTACACGAGCCTTACTTTGGAGTATGGACACACTAGGTAGCTGGGAGAAGGGTAATTTGGGTTGCTTTTTCTTGTTGCTTCCCCCCTTCCCTTTATTTTCTCAATTTCACTTCCTTTCTACTCGGTGCAGAAGACCATGATAATGTTATTTTCTCTTATAAATATGCAGCTTCTGTAGAGGCACCATAATGGAAGAGACTGGGGTCTGGGGAATGGCATGAGGAGAAACCTCAGATGGGCTCCCTGAGCCAGAGTAGCTTGTCATCTCCATGCTAATCTTCTCAGCTCCTGCTTCAGCCCCTGGATCAGCAGCACTGCTTTCTTATGTTTCCAGCAGCAATCAAACTTGACACGTCTCCTCTACATTGTGCTGCATTTCAGGCTGTACTTCCAAATGTTTGATCCAAAATTTACTCCAGTCAACGGAAGGAACCTCATTGCCTTCAATGTACTTCAGATCTGGCACTTTCTTTCCACCTGATGGCCCAAGCCTGGTTTATATTTGCTAAATTAGAGAGAAAATACAGCCTTCCAATTTCTTTGGGAGCATTTTCACATTAATGGAGAAACTCTCACTGAAATATAATGCCTCTAGTAAAGACAAGAATTATATTCGGGGCATTCAGGGAACCTACTCTATGTTTGGTGGTTTCTTTTCTCCATGATGTTTTGCTTTTGAGGGATGAAAGATGATGTTCAAGAGGAACTAGCTGGGAAGAGTTGATGGTTCCCAGCCATTCATCCTGCCTGGAACAGAACGGTGCTGCCATGGGAAGCAGCATTCCAACACCTTTAGGTGCCCTGGCACCCTACACGTAGCAGAAAAGCACAAGTGAAAGCTTGTGAGAACATCAGGGAAGGAGGCAGCTCTGGGACATAACACAGTGGTGATGAGCATCACCCAAAATAGGGACCTGCAGGCCTTTTTTTCCCATGCTCTTATGACACTCCTCCTCACTGGAAGTAGTAATCTTGAGAAGATTCAGATTTTTATTCAGTCTTTCTGTTTCATTCCTACTGCCCCGTTTCCCACTTCTCTGCTTCTCTCCAGCTTCAACGTTTTACCTTCTCAATGTGCTGAATCTAAGCTTTGAATGATTTCACTGACCCTGTAAGGCTGCATACCAGCACAGATACATATCTTTTAGGTTTACTTTTATCTATGCTAATTTGCTTCCCCCTCACATTTGCAAGTAGAGAACAACTCCAAGGCTTCCTGTGCATCTCAGGCTACAGTTTAAGGAGTTTTAAGGGTTTTTTTAAGAAGAATTAGTCTAGATGCTGCTTCTGCACTCATAGCTATGTAGCACAGCTTTTAGTCTGATCACTACATGTCTGCTTCAACCTATTCTCAACTGTCAGAGCACTGATGTTTCTATATAAACTGATCCATCAACACTATCAGGATGTAATTATCTCTGCCATACAGAACAAAAGGTTTTCCCTCAATCATGGCATGGCAAGAGAAAGAGAAAAGGAGGTAGAAGAGCCTTTCTTTTGTTTTTGGAATTATTGTTTTACTTGGAACTTCTTAAATGAATGAAAGATTCTTCTGCTAGATGAGTTCAGGCATTAAAGCTTATGACTTAGCTGTATTTAGAGCACTGCTAGAACTGCTATTGATTTCTAAGTTTTTGGGGTCAAATTAAGCTGGGGAATTATTCCCCTCAGAAACACCTACAGGAGTTGGGGAGACCAGGAATCAAGAGAACACACATGTATGGTTTAAGCTTTATGGAGGAAAAAAAACCCAATGCATTAACTTTGAAATTGTCTAATAACACAGATATTAATTTAGTGTAGAATTAATTACTTTACTTCAAGTAGCACTCATTGTCAGATGATGTTTTGCCTAATCCTCTATTGTGTAAAAAAATGCAATATATTGTAATATAAATTGTAGCCGTTATTACTTTAAACAGCAATTTAATCAAGAGGGTTTGACAAATGTAACTATAGACTGATAACTACCTTTTTCTTTTTTTTTTCCCAGCATTTTATGCTAGGAGTTCATCAATTTTACTATCACTCTGGTTCCATACTGAAATAACAAATTATCATCATAAAAATCCTTTTTTCCCAAATCCACACCGTTGGTTACAGAAATGTTTAATCCTTCCTGGCCATGGTCACGTTAGGCATGGGACATAATTTGAGTTGAAATAGAGTGAAAACCAAAAGCACAGCTGCCACCCCAAACACATGGGTTACTACAGCAGAGTTACTACAGGGTTGCATTTCACATGCTTCTCCTCTGTCCAACTCACCTTCAGCAGCTGCTGGAGCTCTCCTCAAGCTGGATGTACCTATGGAAAGTCCACCAAATATCCCTGGTGCTCCCAAAAAAAGACCTGCTAGTGAGAGAATTAAAGCAGCATTAAGCCAAACTGAAGCAAAGGCTGGCATATAATTAACATAGCATTGTCAAAGATATCTCCTAGTTTAATTTTAGCGGGGGAAATATGGTATCTCAGATACCATGACATGGGTGTTTGTTCACAGCCACTGTACCTGTCAACTATTATTATATTGATGCTTCCGTGTTCCCTCGACTGTTTTGATTTCTTAACGAGAATTTTCTCTGATGTACCATCTGCAAGGTACAGCTTACCAAAGGAAAGCTTTATCTCCAATTTTTAATAATTTTCTGTCAATTCCAATAAAATCAGATATATTTTTATAATGCTTACAAAATAATAGCAAATGTGACTCACCACATGTGCCACTATTTCATTTGGTATTCCTCTTCTCCCACTGACTTTTCTTTCCAACACAAAACGCAATTTAAATGTCAACTTGAACTAAAAAAGTTGCATTCCTGTGGAGATTGCTGGTATCTCATACAATCTCAGCCAATTCAACTGCTTTCCACTCCTTTACCTGTTTTCTTCTATTTTAGCATCTCATTCAGCAGGTTCTGAAAATAAGAATCGGTGGAAGGGATAAAGTATTGCACAGTTTGTTCACATCTAAGTGACAGGACAAAACGTCCTTCTCACGACTAAAAAAAGGATAGTTCCAATTCATCACAGGATCCAAACTTCCTATATTGGATACACCAGCACACGCTGAAGGATTACAATGTCTTTAGCAAGACCACTACTTGCTTGGTAAAATAAGGACTACAAACCAAGGGGAAAAGTAATAGGAATGGAAAAAAAAATTACACAAAGATGTTTGCACTCTGTTTTTAAACTTGTTTTTCAGTGGGGCAGCACCACTGTGCCCAGCTTGGGGTCACCTTTCTGGGGCATAGGCACAGGAGATGTTCACAGCTCAACCTTACTATCATATTGGGAGACCTTATTGTGGTTTTCTGGTACTTAAAGGGAGCCTATAAGAAAGATAGGGACAGATTTCCCAACAGAGCCTGCTGCAACAGGATGAGGGGTGATGGTTTTGAATTAAAAGAAAGAAAATTCAGACTACATATAAGGAAGAAGTCTTTCACACTGAGGGTGGTGAGCCCCTGACCCAGGTTGCCCAGAGAGGTGGATGATGCCCATACCTGGAACCATTCTGGGTGAGGTTGGATAGGGCTCTGAGCAACCTCCTCTATTTGAAGATGTCCCTGCTGACCAGAGAGTTTTCATTATTTTTCTTGCCTAAAACTCTTTATTTTCTTATTTTGTTCTTCCTAGGAAGAGTGCTGAATGTTATTCTCCACTCCCTGCAACGTTGCACAACAGGCATGGGAAGCCTGGAGAAAACAGCTTCATCTGCTGACATCAGTTAGACGTCAAAAAGTTTGGTACTGTAAAAACTAAGCCCTGAGGTTTAACCCTAATCTCTGTGCCTTAGTTCCCCACATACAACAGTCATAGTCCTCACCAGTTTATGAGGATATACAATAAAGACCAAGACAACCAGTTCCTCTGTTATTGACGTCATTGAAGTAACTTGGACTTAAGGAAAAATAAGGTGTAAAGGACTATGGTATCACAGTACAGTGAGGATTCACTCCTGCTTGACTTAGAAAGGATAGAGAGTTGTCTTAGACTAAATGCAAATTAGAGTCACAGTATTTCAAATACACCAAAAGCACCACAAAATATGGGAAAGCAGCGCAAGGTTCAAAAGGAACTCAAAACTCACCCGGAACTCTCATGGGAAAGCAGTCTGGAAAAATGCCTTCAACAGAAGAGTTTTCAGCCAGTCTGACTGTGCCCTTTGTCCTTCCTGCATAGAGAATTTTACGCACAAAAATTCCACCAGTGCCAAAGAAGATTTCCAGAGCCCTAGTGGTATCTGCAATGCCATCCAGAAGTGTGCCACTGGAGATTTTTAGAATCAATTCTTAGTGAAACTACTGAAAATATGGGCTAGAGTCAAGTTCTATATACTCACAATGACTTCAGGGGCCATTTGCTCAACGGAAAACTCACTCTTCCTTTCTTTGGAAATTTCTGCATCATTCACCATTGTCGTGCAGCTTCTGCAGCAAAAAGGGGAGAACTTTGTTAGCAATCTAGCTTTGATTCGTTCCTGCAGCCAAACCCATCCTTTGGGATGCAGAAAAACAGGTTTTAGGCTACATTTTTTACTCAATATCTGACTGTACTCTTGATGTAGATAGATGTATTTAAGGTGTCTTGGTTCTGCTTAGATCAAGAGCCCTGAGGTCAGCTCCTTCATTGTTCTGGATCCTAATCAGACTTGAGCAAGCATTTAAGTTACTGAAGTTTGTTGAAGCTTCAGAATTTTCACAGAACTGAGAAACACCTGTGCTGATAAAGCTCACCTTTCCTTTCTCAAAACAGTCATGAAGCTTTATGTTCTGCCTTACCATACTTTTGTCCCTGGCCACCAGAAATGATGCCATGAGACACAGTTTCCATGGGTTTGTTTCAAGGAGTAAAGTTTAAAATGTAAAAGAAGAGGTAATTAGCACAACTGTCGCTCCAGTAAGTGGATTTCATTCCTCTGTTTAAAAATATCATAAAAAAAGGAAAGCCAGACCCACCATCAGCTGCACAGCACGTCCACGGGGTAGAGTTGGTCCAAGCCACTAATGCACTGCTCTCAGGTTAACATCTCTGCTACTCTGATGCTCATAAAAACAGTGAAATCAGACAACCAGCAATAAATCAAACCCCATATGTAACTCTTAGGCACAGATCCTCTGTACCTAAGTATCACAGACTTTTCAACAGTGGAAGAGAGAAGCTCTCCTGCAGTCCTTTTATCTTCCAGGGGTTCTTAAGGTTGTTCTGCCCCACGGATGGATGAAGAGCATCTCATACTGCCTGTATTTACCTCGCAGAGGTGTTGGAGGCCACAGTTAATTACTGTTTGTAGAACTCATTGAGATTGCTAGAGAAAGGCACTGGAGAGAGAGTGGTGTTATAAATTATTACACTTGAAAACATTCAAACTCCTCAACCTACTACTGCTTGCCTTCTCACCAACTTGAAGCATTTCCCTTTCTCCTCCTGAAATAAAATTTGCCCTCTTGACACACACAAACCATTAGAGAGGCTGCACTTACAAGCACCTAACAGTATTTTCCCGAGTTTATTTTGAGGTTGACTTTTAATCAACACGATGATGATTGAAAAAGCTCGTCCAACGTTTCGCTAAGAAGGAATATTAAAAGTACATTGATTGTGTCTACAAAGATGTGTAATTAAAAAGTATGAGTCAAGTGCTGTTATTTAACACTTGACTTTCCTTATTTTGAACTCTTGTGGCCCTGTTGTGTACACAGTGATATGTGCAATGCTGTGTGTTTCAAATAAATCGGCTGTAAGCAATTTTATATCTTAATGAAAATAATTATACTTTGAGTAATATGAAGTGTATCTGAAGTATAACCCCTGATGCTACTTCTCCAGAATTAGCTGTGATATAAATTATCATGATTTATTATGGTTACTCTGTGCTTTACGTGTTTATAGGGGATCCTGGCTAGCAGTGATGATTTTTAACTAACAAAGAATTGCATTTCAAAAGCAATTTTTTTCCTCTTGGATCTCATCTGTAATTCTTCCACAAAAGCGATATGATTTAACTATGCTGCAGTATGTGATATTGCAAAGATGGCATTATTGTGCTGTCATTTTGACAGCTTACTTTAATTTACACCATTTAATGGATGAATACTTTTTTTTTTTTTTTTAAATCTGGTGTTATTCTTTCTTAATATACCATATGTCATCGATCCCACACGCACTTCTTTGCATAAGCACACCAAATTACATAGTGGTATAAAGCAACCTATGTGTCATATACAACCTTATCTTTTGAGTGACACATCAGAAGCTGAGGTCCTGTCTGTTCTTCAAGGATACTGTGGTTCCTATGACATTTCTGAGCCCCGAGATGAAATATGTTACACAGTATGTTATGTACCCACTGGCATCTGTCCACCTCAGAGATGGGCACTTTTCAGATACACTGTACAAAAATAACTTTCTGAAAGTCATTTGCCTTGCTAGAAGCAGCACTATAGAAAGTGTAAAGGTTATTATAATTACATTACTGCAAAAACTGATTATCTGCAGCAGCTGGTTTCAATTGCAACCACTATTTTAAACTATTTTGTCAAACAAAATCTCTTCCAGTTCCTAACACGTCTTGCCAGCTAATGGGAACTACTCGTCAGAACGTGCAAAGGTTCCTTTTGTCTTCTTTTGATCATTCCTCTGGGTGGGGGAATTATGGGGTCACCTCCAAAGGGAACAGAGAACACACCAGTCTGATCCAGGCCCATCCTCACCTCTCTCGTAAGTGTACACCTTAGCTCAGCAAATCTCAGCTCAACAGAGCTTCCACATCCAAACCCCTTCATTGTGGCAACCTTCCTAAAAGAGACAGATGTTTAGGCTATCCTTCCTATAAACTGCTCAGGAGTTGTGCAGCTACACAGGGTGCCACTAACCTCAGGAGGGCAAGCCCTCCTTCTCAGGAGGACCCGTTCACTTGGGTTCAGGTACCACATGAAGCCATCTACCCAGCCTCCCTGTCACACCTGGCTTTTATCTGTCTTGTTTGGGCCTGTCCACAAAAAAAAAAAAAAGAAACAAAAGCCTCTGTCGACGTGCTCAGCAGAGCCTGGAGTCCTGGCACAGGAGTAATCTCTGAAGACTTCAGCACATCTGCTGTGGGACGTTATCTCAGCAGGAGAAAATTTCATGGTGCCTTTGGGAAGCAGTCCAACTTCAGAAAACAATTTCGTGACAGGGTGGAAAGCAAGCTGATGATACCCTGAGAACTTAGCTTTATTTGGGAGACTTTTGTCCTCTTTCCAGGGACACCTAAGAGTTAAATAATTTAAAACTATAACAAAAACAAACAAACAAAAAGATAGCCTAGTCATTCTATTTTCCTGTTACAAGTATTATTTTTGGACAGAAAGGCTGCAACCAAAAATGCAATAAGAGCTAAAGATTTTAAACGGGAGATATCCGAGTTGAAAAGGATTTTGTTGATGGGAGCTGAAGAAATACAACATACCTTTATACTTACTTAGCTCTTTGATGTTATACATGATACCCAGTGTGGCGTTACAACCAACTGTACATGTCATAAAAATACAGAGATTCCACGCAGAGCAAACCTGCAGTGAATTAATACCTCTGCCAAGGTGTACCCTGAGAGATATTAAGCCAGGCTTGCTTCAAATTCCAGTTCACACATTTCTCTACAGCTCACATGACTGAGCACGTGCAAACATTCCAGAAAAACCAGGAAAGGGTTTATTTTAAATTCCGTCCCACTGACTACCAGTTAGATGTTTGGAATAAGAAAACACATGAGGTATATAGAAAATTATGTGCTTATTCATAAATGTTATTTTTTCTGGAAAAAATAAATAATTCACTTTTTTTTTTTTTAAATGTTAATTTATGGCAGTCGCTAGGATTTCATCTCTGACTCACCTAAGAAACTGTTAGTTTTGTATGACCAGAAATGAGGTATTTGCACATAACTGAGAAACAGATATTGACAACTGACACATGTTTCTAGCACCTACTGAATATTATCAAGAGTTTAAATTCTCTTCAGATGCCTATTAAGAAAGCTGCAGACCATTGAACAGCAGATGAAACAACTCACAGAAAATGTTATTTTTTCTTCTTAAAAGTTCGAGTGGTCACTTCAGGTAGAAAAATGTCAGAGCTAAATGACAGTGAAGAAAAGACAGCAAATGCTTACATTTTAAGAAGGGAATTTCATTTATAAAAGGTTTTTTTTTTACCTTGTCTTTGAAATTGGAGTTAGAATTTGAGGGTTACATGCTAAACAGGCTGCCCAGAGAGGTTGTGGAGTCTCATTCTCTGGAGAGATTCCAAACCTGCCTGGACACCATCCTGGGCAACCTGCTGTGGCTGACCCTGTTGGAGCAAGGGGGTTGGATGAGATGATCTCTAGAGGTCCCTTCTGACCCCACCATGCTGGGATTCTATGACTTGTGTTGGGGTTTCTTGCAGGTGTAGAGAGGCTTCTTTTAAATCTCTGGTAGAAATCCTACAGTGTAAAAGGGGCAACAAACACCAGCACCTTCCCTCTCCAGTATGAAAGAACAGATAAGAAACTTTACAAGCCCCTTGACCTCCATGATACCATATAACCCTTGGCAGTTTCAAGCAATGGATCTTCTTACCTTCTGCCTGCACAATGGACCTTCCATACACGTGTGGAAAGGACATTTATACATGTCTGGGTCAGACCTCCTCCCATCCTACTTAACCTATGGAAGAAAAACAAAACAAAACAAATAAATATAGAACAAGGAGAAAGTTTACAGAAACCTGAAGGCAAAACCCAAAGTATTTCCCAAACCAACCTTGACAAAGTAAATTTCTAGGCACTTCCACCCCCTTTTTCAGGGTGGGAATGCAGCTCTGGAAAAATTCAGCAGGCTTAGAGGCCCTGATGGAAAGGAAGGTGGTTTCTGGACACCAAGAAAAGCCTTGAAGCAGCCTGGTATTGCATCATGTTCATTTCTGATGGATTTAGTTGGTCAGCCCTCTTCCTCTTTCCATACAATGCAAACACACTGATCTGTAGCACACACATATGGACACCAGCATGTAAGCAGCAAATGCCAGATCAGATATAGTAAATTTAAGAGGTTATAAATGTAGGGTTTTTTTCATTATGGTATGTATTCAATATCATCACTAATGTAAGAGTCCACAGACATAATGTGAAAGCTTTTCTCCTTCCTTATGTGATCAGAACATAATGAAGGAAAATCATTTCAATTCAACTTAGTAGTGGGCTTTGCTGCATTGTCATTAGAAGGTGATTAAAAAGGCAAAACAACTTTCACTCAAAATCTCTAAGGAATACCACCGCCACAGTGAAAATTACTCAAAAAAGTTCATTCTTGCCACTAGGTCATAAAAAGGTGAACCATTGTCAGTGATGAGGAGAACGTGGGATGGGGAACTGAGGAGACCGTGATGTTGTTGGCACAACACATTCTGCCTGTCGTATTAAGAGGGGGACTGAGGTCTTGTGAAATCAGCCCAGCAACTGTGTCCAGCCCCCTCTTCACGGTTTCAAACACAAGTCCAGCACTATCTATTTGCAAAGAGCCTGCCACAGAAGCATTTTGTTCAAAGAGATGACGAGATTTGCTTTATCAGATAATGCTACAGCCCTAACGTGGCACATGAAGAAAGAGAGACTTCCTTGAAAACATGCAGATTTTTTCTTTATACCACCCACGTAGGCAGTCATTCCTTAGCCATCCTGAAAGACAAAGCTGAGTGCTGCTCTCACGTACTGCAGAACGTTGCTACCCATCGTGCTGGATGGTGGTGGAAGCCTGCAGAGGAATGACACCATCAGCCAGTGGTTCCTCAGCTGCTGCAGGGCTGCCAAAGGCACAGAGCCTGATTTCCCCGAGGCCTCCCTTCCTTTTTCAGCACAAAGCTGAGAGACTTTTGGGTGTTCAGTGCAGTAAAAAACCTGGCCACAAGATTTAGAATCAAAGGCACCGAGTTTCAAACCCTGCTGAAAATCTGGCACTTGCTGAGATGTTGGAATGCTTATGGTCAAAATATGGCCCTAATCGTTAAAATACACAATTATCTTTCATAATCAGCAGTATTCACTCCTACAAATAGTTTCATTGACTTCAGTCACAGGAAATACTAATTTTATCCAACAGTGGAAAGGACTTCTAAGACCCAGAAGACAACAATAGCATAAATATTAAGACAGAGTTGTCCATGTCCAGCCATTAAGACTGTATCACTATAGCTTCAATGGATACAAACCAGAATCAGTGTTAATTCTATACATATTTTTTCATTACCTCATCAGTGTGTGGGAGCAAGAGGTGAGCTCCTTTTATTCCTTGGATGAAAGAATGGAATCTTCATCCATTCTTTCATCTACTGTCTCAATGAGATAGAAGAGGGAAGGATGGAGGTCTCAGTCAGAGTATAGAAACACGTTTACAAAGCATGAAACAGTGACACAGGGCCTGAGAAAAGAAAAATAAATAAGTGCTTTAGGAGCAACTATTTATTGAGTTTTGGTTTTGTTCAACCTCAAAAAAAAACAGTTGCACAGTTGAGATGATCAACGTTTGAGTTTAAAAATAAATGTTTTGGGACGGTCCCTCAATAGAGGATTGGCTCCATAATGCACCAGCTAATGGAGCAGTGCACATCATCAGCTGGATGATAGATATACTACAAGTCAAGCAGATGCTGCAGCATTGGTTTATAAAGCTTTTTTGGACATAGGCTCATGGTCTTGGGTTAGACCAGACATAGCAGTCTTATAATATTTTCTTAAAGTGTTGCCCAGCCTTGGAAATAGAGCTTAGTGTCTTGGATTCTTCTCATAAAGTGGAAAGGGCCATGTGTCTTGTAAAGACTGGCCCCAAGGGAACTGAGGTAAACTATTTTTGCAGCCTTAACACAAATTTTCCTTGTGTTTATGGCTTCATTATTGTAGTGGGTGTGTTATTTCAGTGTATTTTTCTGCTACTTATTTTCTGTCTTTTTTTTACTGTGCCCTTTTTTTTTTTTTCCCCTCCTGTCTTTTTTAAATAAGGAAAATGAACTCAACAGATGATGCAGAAGTCTTTATAGCAGAGGTACTGGTTCTCATTTCTGTTTCTTAAACCTTGAATACTCATGTGCATAATATGCTCAAAGAATATTTCTGTAAAGTTACAATATTAAAGTTATTCTTAATATCTGGTCAATGGAGAGGCTCCTCATACACAGAGGTGACAATTTCTAAGCATCTACCTTCTGTTAAATGAAGTTAAAGAGTTAAGACAAAAGGATTTAAAGTAATACAGCCAACAACAGAAAAATTGTTTCTGATTAGCAGGAAACCCCAGGATTAGGATGCGGTGAGTCTGTCATTGCAAAATCTGATCTTCAGTAATATTTGGCAGGGTAGAAGGGGGAAAAAAAAGCAGTGAAAGCTCTGAAGACTAACACTTGGCTCCTTTAAGGTAAATTCATCTAGAATACTGGTCTCTACACCTATGGAGTTGGTCTGTGCACTGGGAGAGACACTTCTCTGCAGCAGCCTGTTGAGATTGGTAGGACAGACACTTCCTGACACATCTATAAGGCCTGGGTAGCAAGTTTTCCTCAAAAGTGGCACTTTTCTTTGGTGTCAAAAGTGTGTGAATTGGTACAGCTTCAACCAAAATGCACAAAGACAGCAGCTAAGCTCAACCAAGGGATTTTCTATTCTGATGACCCATCCAAATTTCCAGTTTATTATTTATCATGTTTACTTTACCTAATGTCAACTCACTTGCCAGACCTGCTTTACTGGTAGCTTGTTTGCCTAATTAGTGATAATTTGCATATTAACTGAGCCTGTAAGTTCCCTTTACAGTCTGTGCTTAGGGACTCCCATGACCACCAGGTTGCTGGTCAAAGTTTTGAAAAGAAGTAATGCTTGAGTAAATTCTACTAGCCCACACCCTAAGGCAAAGTAAGTTCATGGTAGCAATAACTGAGTAAAATAATAGGAAGCCTGAAGTTTTTCTCAAACTTTAAACAAAACCTTGAGCCAAATCTTTTAGAAGACATTAAGTTATCTTTTTTTTTATTTTAATTTGTTGTAGCCTTTTGTTCTGTGCCAGAAAAAAAAAAAAAAAAACCTACCAAAATATCAAGACAAAAGGTTATTCTTGGATTTATGACATGAGAAAATCCAGGAAGGAAAGGAGACCTCATGAGAAAACCTGTTTTCACAAAAATTTTACATCATTTTCAAAGCGTGTGTGTACACAGGGGCAGAAAATGCTAACAAAACAAAACGTACCATAACACGATGAGTTACTTTTCTTACCAAGTCAAAATAACCAGCACAATGTATTAAAACCTGGCAGAGTCCCTCCTGTTCCTGTCCTGTGATGTGCAGGCTCCATCCTCAGGGAGAACCTCTGAACATCGAGGTGCCCAATGCTTGGCAGGAGCTCAACAGAGCAGAGCACCACAAATCTCTCCTCTTTCAGCTGGATGGATCTCAAACACACTCTTGACTTCTTGTAGATATTTGAGAAGTATGATGCAGATGTCTGGGCACATGCTAGAGGAATTAGAAAAAATTAAAGAGGCAGAAGTATGATCTAAGGAGAGTGGATAAGCAAGTTGCAGTAGTTAACACTGTGCTGTTTCAAACAAAGCAAGAAGTATCACAAAAATATAAACTTTTGTAGATTTAATGCACAAAACATTTTGGTAGAAAGCAATTAACTCATCTGAATGCAGGCTACCATCAAGGAATAGTCTTTTACTGGACTATTTTAAGGGGCAACTGATGTCCCTTCTCTCTGGCTCACAGTATGAGTGAATTTACCATGGGCATGATTGGAATAAACATGGACCAAAAAGAAAAAAAGTTACCCAAAGCACATCATAGAAATTAAGAATGTAAAGTTTATCACTCATCTTTCCTCAACAGTTTAATTTCTCCTTGCTTTGGAGTTTCAGAGGATACTTGAGTTTAAAATTCTCCTCTTACACTCAGGACTATGCATTGCACTCTACCTGGGTCACGTTATTTCTGCTGATACCTCATCCTTCATGAAATAACCTAATTCTGCTTGCAGGCCCTTTTGATTAGCATGTCTTTGTTGAGTGACATCCAATTAGTGGAAAACTAGGGAGGATATAAAGAGAGAGACATCAGACGCTGAAAAAACTGGGATGGCAACCAAAGGTACTAACCTGCAAATGCTTCGTCCTACAGAGACCAGTCCCATGAGTCAGCTCAAAGTTTGAGCAGGGGAGCCCAACCTGGGCTATAAATGAATTTGTCCTGGTGGTCAGGATCTGGCCGTTGAGCTAGACAGAATTTATCATCCCTTCCCTTACTGAGGAGATGTTGTAAGCCCGTTTTTCAAACATGATGTAGGACTCTGGCAGGTAGCAACGCGGGACAGCAGCCTCATAAAAGTGGATATTGGTGTCCTTTTCACACACTCATCCAATGATTTTCCTAGAAAGGAACCCTGCAGAAAGCTGCCCCTCACTGTGCTCTAACTGTCAGAGAATCCCAACGTGGTATGGGTTGGAAGGGACCTCTGGAGAACATCCTGTCCAACCTTCCTGCCAAAGCAAGTTCACCTAGAACAGAGTGCCCAGGATTGTGTTCAGGGAGGTTTGGAATCTCTCTGGAGAGGGAGACTCCACTACCTCTCTGGGCAGCTGCTCCAGGCTCAGGCACCCCCATGGGAAAGAATTTTTTCCTTATGCTCAGGTGGAACCCCCTGGGTTAGAGTTTGAGCCTGTTGTCCCTTTTCCTGTCACTAGTCACCACTGAAAAGAGTCAGGCCCCATCCTCTGGGACTCTGCCTTTTAGCTCTTGCTCAGCATTGGTCTGATCCCCTCTGAGTCTTCTCTTCTCCAGGCTAAACAGCATCAAGGCTCTCAGCCTTTCCTCATCACAGAGATGCTCCCATTCCCTCAGCATCTCTGTACCCTCCCCCGGACTCTCTCCAGTAGTTCCTTGTCTCTCTTGAGCTGGTAAGCCCAGAACTGGACACAGTCCTCCAGATGTGGCCTCACCAGGGCAGAGGGGGAAGAGAACCTCCCTTGACCTGCTGGCCACACTCTTCTTAATGCACCCCAGGAGATCATTTGCCTTCTTGGATACGAGGGCACATTGCTGGCTCATGGTGAACTTGTCCACGAGCACTCCCAGGTCCTTCTCTGCAGAGCTGCTTTCCAGCAGGTCATCCCCATACCTGTACTGGTGCAGGGGGTTAAATCCCCTCCAGGTGCATGACTCTACACTTGCCCTTGTTGAACCTCATTTGGCTCCTTCTCCACTCAATTTTCCAGACTGTCCAGGTCTCACTGAATGGCAGCACAGCTCTGGGGTGTCAGCCACTCCTCCCAGTCCTGTATCATCAACAGACTTGCTGAGGGACCACTCTGTCTCTCCATCCTGGTCACTGATGAATATGTTGAAGAACAATCTAACCAAGGGTTAAAATATTGACCTTTACCTAGGAAATAACATAGATTGACATGTTTCATCAAGCATGTAGTTCTCACTTCAGTTCCAAAGCACTTCTGTGAAATGAAGAAATAGAACAAAAAAAGCCCACGATATCTACTAAACTGTAAACTATGTTTAAGTAAAACAAAACAGCAGAGAAAATAACAATAAAAAAATGATAGCACAACAGAAAATTAAATACCAAACTTTAAAGAAATCGTGCCGTTTGCTTTTGCAGGAGCAAAAGAGTTTATTATTTCACTATTTCATCTCACCTTGTGTCACGAAAACATAGGACACAAGTAGTAAAACACAAAGTAAATATGCACATATCTTTACACCATGTAGTGTAGCTATAAATCTTACTCTTTGATAACAGCTGTACTACAGCAATCATTTGAGTAGTGCAGCTGCCACAACAATATCAAATTTTATAGTTAAAAAGCAGTCAAAACTTTAATGGTACAGTGGAGGTAGATATATATTGTGCTATAAATAAACATTATCTAATGAAGAAATGAAACATGTTTATTTTTCCTTGACATATCGTTCAATATCATATATCTTTGCTCCTGCAAGCTGCTATAATAGCAGCCATTATACTCCAGCATGTGCAACAACACAGTCTGTAGTTGTACTAATTATGTTGGATTTAAATGAGGGATGGGAGAACTTCAGACAGCGTCGCCTTGCAAGCAAGGCCTTCGTTTCATTGAAGCGGTATCTTAAAGTGTTATCAGAGTTAACATGTGCTGGCAGAGGTTCTGAAGTGGTTGGGAATGCAGTGAGAAATGAGTGGGTTTTCCCCTCAGACGATGACTTCTGCTGTGTTTGTCTGACACGGGGCAATCAATCTGGTGAGCAGGAGACCATGGGAACTGATGGACTTGTTCAGATGAGGAGTCGCTGCCACGTTATTCAAAGCTCAGAGAAACTTCTGAAAGGATAGGAGATGACACAGGTCTCGTGGAGGCAGGCTCATGTCCCTCCCAAGGCAATATGTGCCTCAAACAGTCTCCCTGAATTAACTTTGGTTTCTGGGGTTACCAATGTGCTCATGTTGAGCATAGGGACACGGTGACAGAACGTTGGTGACACTGATGGAGATTTTCACCTCTCTACTGCGTAAAGAATGAATGGGGGCATGGAAGTGTTGAAAAGGTCTGCAGCAAACATGCTAAAAACATCTAATTTTGAAGAGTCCACAGAACATGACCCATCACTCTACATGAGAGGGCCACTAAACGTTGCCTGACATACAAGGGTGTGTTTCTGCAAGCATTTTCACTTGAGTCCAGAGTGAAATTCTGAAAGCTACCTTCCAGTCCCTTCTACCCATCACATCAGGAACCTCTACAAAGAGCTAGCTGGAAACCATGCACTGGGTGCCCTTTGAACAGCACTAAAATGCAGGTGCATGCCAAGGCATTGGACCCAGTGCAGTCCAATGACCAGACCCTGGGACCACACTAGTCTCAGCCCAAGGCCAACCCTAAATTGAGGTCCACAGCACCAGCTGCTCTCTTAAGATCCATCCCTACTGCTCCACTGCTCACTAACATAGACATAGCTTCACACCAGTACATAAAACAGCAAAAGCCATTAACAACGAGTCACAAAATGAGAGAGAGAGATGGAACAAATATCCAGGGCTCCTACAACACTAGGGAATTTGGCAAGTAAAATTCATGAACTGCATTCTGTTAAAAATCATCCTGGGGTAGCTGTGCATCCTCCTCTTCACATCATAAAAATTATGCTAGAAGCATCCTTCCCAGAAGGGAGATTACCACCTTGCCTGGAGCTTGCCTCCTGCTCAGTGTGGTTTTCCCTGAAGGTGACACACAGACACCCTGGTGGGAACTGCAGCGACCCAGGGGAGCTGATCCATTGGAAATCAAACCCCCAACAAACAGCTCACCGCAGTTAAACTTTGTGAATGCCCACCATGAGAGATCCTCAGGGTGCTTTTGCTTGCCATCAACAGTGCATTCATCTGACAAACCCCATGAGATGCTATAAAATAAACCCAACAGCTGTTAGCAGGAGATGACAAATCCTAGACACCTTTTGTGTCACGTTGCAACCTATACAATTTACTCCATGTTTACAAACAAATTGCTACAGAAAAAAAAATATTAAGTCCTGGCATTTAGAGAAGCTCTAGAAATTACTCACTCCCCTGGAATTCTGCATGACAAATTAAGACTATGCTTCGACTCCTAATAAATGTAGCTAGAGCAGAGTTCCATAAACATTCTTGAGATTTCTTCTGTAACAGCTTTATTTTGGCTCCCCGCTTTTCCTGCTTAAACAAATGGAAAGGTTGGCTGATATTGTCAAAATACAGCACTTCTCATGAACCAGGAGTCATTTGTTAATGTAATTTATTGAGCTTGCATTGTAAAACATAAAATCGTATTTCTACGAGGGGAGAAAAAAAAATCCTCATTACCCTAAACTAAGGTTATTTTCTCTTAAAAGACAAATTATTGCGTTTGTGGATTCTATAAGTAAGATTATGAGCTTCCAGAACTGGCTTTTCAGAGGCCAACAGGGTAAGTTTTAATGAACCGTGCGATGTTGGATAAGAACAGAACAGATGTTTGCACGACCATCAGGTAGACCTTTGTTTATACAAATACACCACAGAAGATAATATCTAATACCTTTCTCATGGCTTAAAACAACCTTCCCACCAAAAATACAAACAGGCTTTTCCCCAGTTGTGAACATGCTTAAAATCTAATTAATACACAGCCGATTGCAAACCCACCAAACTGCTCACGCGGGGTCGGACCTGTCATCCAGCATCACCTCTCTCATGACACAGTCTTAATCTCCTCCTTTGTCCTTATATTACAGTTTTTGCTCTAAAGGTTTCTGCACTAAAAAAGTGGGAAGGTGAATCCACAGTTCAACTCAATTTATTTTTATATTGCCTCCCATACAAAGTCTTTCAAAACGCTTTATAGCAAGAGATAAAATAATCATATAACACTTACCAGAATTCAGCACGGCGATTTTCATACACTCAGGGTAAAAGCTACATAAAAGGAAAGCAAAATTTAGAAAATTTAAAATATATTAATAAATATGCATTGTTTCCACACTGTATAGTAATGAGAAAATAGAAGATCCCTGTTAAATCGTGTTCAGAGCCCTTCCTTTACGACATGAGGAAGACCCCTTGTGATGGGCACAGGAGCATGAGTCAGTTGTTTCCCTCCTATATAAAACCCAATTTCATTCAGAAAAATAAGAAAAATTCAGCCCCTCTTAAGAAAGCTACAGAAAAACTCAACAAGTCCCTAACATTCATCAGCTGACAAACACAATACAGGAAAAACCCTGCAACCAAGCAGGGAAACATTGCTGCAGAAAGAGAGCTTATAACAGGCAAAGCAAGAAATATTTATGGCACAACCATGATTGTATTTCACGTAAATTATTTACAAACACTTAGTGTCCAAATCCTGACCCCGTGTTAAGTAATTCAGTTATTTATAAGGATGAACCTGGAACCAGGTGCATGGCACACATATGCAGGGCAGTGCAAGCAGCAGGCTGAGCACAGGGACTGACCCATAGTCAGCCAACAGGCTTCTTTCACCTGCTAAACCCCTTTTCATTGAGCCTAGAGAATAGGTATGGAAAAAATGCCTCTTAGGTTCCTTAATTAACTCTACCCCTATCTAAATAAAACCTGAATATCAGAACACTCACCCAGTTTATTCCAGTATAACCTCAAGACGCTCCCATAAAGACCCCGATCATTAAACAAAGGCTGTTATAAATTCCGTGTTATAGCCTCAAATTGTCATCCTAAAAGTTTACTACATCTCAGAGGCTCATCATTTTAGAAACCCAGCATCTACAGGAGCCTGGTAAAAGAGCATTTGAGAAAATATTTGGGCAACAGCTAATATTTCTTCCTACCTATCTTCTTGGCCACGCAGCTCAACCCAAGTCACATCTTTATAATGCACAGGAAGAAAACACAATATATAGTAACTCATTTTCTGACCTTTTAATATTTCTGTCATTGATTGTCAGGAGTGAGGACTGCTCTCTATCCTAAGGTGATGGATTATTTAATTAACTATTGACCTTTTCAGTATCAGATGTTGACAATGAATGCAGTCCTATGTAAGCGGCCTCCTTTGGATGCTGTTCGGTTCTCCGTTGCCCGTTGATTTGTCTCACATTTTGGATTTTTAGGCCTAACATTTCTATTATGTTCATTTAAAAACAAGTCAAAGTCTTGTAGTTAGTGACGAACGCTTTAATGATCTACTGCTTTGAGTTTCCTTTTGAATGCTGGTTTTATTTATAGCAGAATTTATATGAGTATTAACAGAATTCTGTCTTTTATGGATAAAATCATTTCGACTGCTTACCTTTACTTTAATATCTGGCATGTTTTCAGGACAACTCCTTCTGCACCAGGAGACAAGGAAGCCAACACGGAAAGGAAAATCACTCATCATCTGTGCACACGGGTCAAGAGACCTCCCAAACCAAAAACTGTAAGAATCATTTGATATTAAGCTTTGCCTTTAGGCCCCAGCAAAGGCTCCAGCCAGGAACATGACATTTACACCGAGCACCTTTAAAAACCAAGGATTTCACTACTTTCCCACACGGCAGGAGATGTGAAGCCTTGCTTGCATACAAACAAACAAACTTAAGACTTTTTCCTCCCCAAAAATAAAGAGAAAGGCTCCAGATCTTTAGCCTGGAGACCCAGGATCTCAGCACTCCCTTCTCAGCAATTACACATTCCGCTACAACCTTTTTATAAGCAAACAAGGTATTTTCCCCCATGAGCATGTTGTTGGAACCAAACCCTGAACAAACGATCCGTGCCTCCAGGTTGTCAGAGAGATTTACATGTGACTACACAGCAGTTTGGGTATTCCACTGTGATTTCTTGCCAGGGCCAAGCAAGCTGATTAATCTAACATATTCCTGGTAGAAACTGTGCAGCATTTCTCCAGGAAAAAAAGTTTTTAGCCTGGCACACCTTCACAATAAATATTCTCTGCTAATTTCATCTAGTCACTTAGAAAACACTTTTTTCCCCCCTTTTTTTTCTTTTTTTTTTAATTTTTTCTTCTTTTAATCTTAGCTTCTTTTTTCTTTTTCTTTTTTCCTTCTTTTTTTTCATTTTTTCTTTTCCTTTTTTATTTTTTCTTTTCATTTTTTTCTTTTTTTTTCTGTTTTGTCTTCTTTTCCTTTTTTCTTCCTTATTTTTTTTTACTTTTCCCTTTTTACTTTTTTCCTTTTCTTTTTCCTTTCCTTTTCTCTTCTTTTTTGTGTTTTCATTTTCTTTTCCTTTTTTTTCTTCTTTTTTCTTTTCATTATCTTTTTTCTTCTTTTTTTCTTTTCTTTATCTTTTTTTTTTCTTTTTTTTCTCTTTTCCTTTTTCATTAATACTTTTTCAAAGCATTCCCTTTCCCTATTTTGGTAACTGTACAACCATACAATCACTTAAGAGGAACAAAGTTCATAAAGTATCCCTGCTCCAGCAGAGAACAACACCAAATTTCCACAAGGACCGTTTATGACAAATCACTGTGTTCCACTCATTTATTTATTCTTTTTGTGTGTGTGTGTGTCTGTGAAAGTAGCAGCAGCACACACAGCAGTAAATGCTCCTATCACTGATGGATTTAGTAAGTGGTTTTAATCAGAAGCTTTCCTTTTGCATCAATCAGCTTCCCCTGTAACCTAGGAGAGACCTCCACATATGCCATCGATACACGCGGAGAGTGGAGTTGTAACTCTGATTTTTTGTGATGTTAATGCAATATTATGATAGATATCTATTAGCAGAGCAGCAGACAGACTCCAGCGCCTTTGACAGTGGCTGCTCCTTCTTTGTCAGCGTCAATCCACGCTGGAATGGTGGGGAATGAGCCAATGTGACAGGAGAGGACCACACCAATTATGGATGAAGGGATACGATCTACTCCCGCCGGTTGACGTGATTTATTCGACGGTCCTTCTGCATTTCTACAACGGCAGATTGTAGCTGCTTATGAAGTGACAAATAGTGCTCGATGACATTGACTGACTTGTCTGATCAATTTAGCTTGTCTGAAAAGTGGCCGTGAATCGCTGTCCTTGTTGAATGACAGTATGAGCAGTCCTGGTTCAACTTTACCGAGGCGAAATCTCAAATGCCGTTAGAAAGCTGATAAATATGACTCCCTTGAAACAAATAACCCCACACTCCTCTACAAGGAATGAAAAAGTCACCTTTCCTATAGCTTTGCTTTGAAACACATCTCACCTAATGAATGTTTTGTCTTTGAGAGAGTGGAACGTTTTTATTCTTTTATAAGTTCCTGAATATTTGAAATATTTTGGTGGAGAAACAATGTATCTGATGGAGAAGGAAAAAAAGGGAGTTTTTTTGCAAGAACCCAAAAAATAACTTTTCATGCCTTCTACAAATGTTGCCCACTGTCCTGATTTTATTGAGCCTTGAGTCATTAGATTCATTTTTAAATTCATAGTTCCTGGAATCTGGTGATGCTGTAATTCAGCTTTCATATTCAAATCAAGAAGAAGAAGAAAAAAAAAAAAAGAAAGTTCCTGGCCTTGTGGTCAGGAAGCAACTTGAAAATGTGATTTCAGTGAACCTAGTGCAATCAAAATGTAAACAAAATTGGAAGCCAAGCTACAAATGATGAGGGGTTTGGGGTTTGGGGGGTTCTGAGAAGTAATCTTAGAACTGTAGGAACCTGACAGGACTTTTTTACACTCAGGATTAACAGCACAAGGACTTCTTAGAAGTCTGGCTCATTTGGATCAAGCTGTTGTGTTAATAACCCAATATTGAAAGCTGCCAAGGTTCCAGTGGTTGGTAGCCCTTCTGGCAGAAGAAGCTGTTAAATTTGAAGAGGTGGCAGAGCCAGCCTATCGGGTGCCATGTAATTCTCACTGCCTTCTGTGAGCCCCACCAAAGTCCTTCTAATAACGCTGGAATTCCATGACAAGCTGTTATTCTGCATGAAAAAAGACTGCACAATACAACCTTTAAACAAAGGCCGAATTAAAAACCATTGAGAAACTGTTAAATTGTATTTTATCTAACATTAGATTAGTATTTTTATAAAGTCATAATGTCGTGCCACACCTGATGAATAATACTGATGATATTTCTTATAGGAAGCAGGCACAGGAGTTGCCTGCAAATGGTAATTCCATGTATAAATATATACAACCTGGTGAGTGGGTCTACACACACATATCAATATATATATATATGGTTATACATACGTATAAATCAATGTCTGCACGTGGGGGGTGCATGTGCACTGCTCATTATATATTACAATATTAAACTGTTATCCATGCACAAGTATATTTATGTATATATTTCAATTTATTAGAGCTAGGCAGTCCTTTACAGACTTAATAAAGAGCACCAGCATTATAAGCCAAGAACCATTTTTCCCTTTCCCTGTATTATTCAAATTTATTAAACAATATTTCACATTTGTTTGACACAATGTCAAACTCGGGACTCCTAAAGAACTGCTGCAGCTTTGGAACTGTTATGCTTTCTTGGACTTTAATCATTTTTGGCAAGGCTCCATTTCCTGTCAGAAAGTGAAACAGCTTAGGAATGTCATTTTCACGAAAGAAAACAGAGAGAATCCGAGAGGAAGTTCTCCTCCACTCCAGAGCCCCTAAGATACTCAAACACACTCGCAGGAGGGCTGGAATACATCAAACATTAGCAGAGGGAAAAGGACACACTTTTCCCACATTAAAATACATGGATAAAGTTGAACTTTTGCTAAAAATAGTTCCCATGACTAATCCTATTAAGTTTTTAAAAAATTGGGCCGTATCTCCCTTGAAGTCAAATTGTTTTTTAACTTCAGAATGACATTAGAAAAAGACTCTCAAGTGCCTTTGCTTAAGTCAGAGTCCCTAGAAGATTATTTTTTCTTTTTCTTTCTTTTTTTTCAGTTTTTAAGTGAGATATGAAAAATGAGGACAGGAGCACAGATCACTCTTCTAAAAGGGCAATTTACCTATTGAAGAGGTGGGGAGCATCAGCCTCTCCTAGATCATCCCTTGTAATTTACTTTTTAAAAGAGAGGCTCCCTAAGGAGGGAGAAGGTTAAAGAGAGCAGATTAAAACTAGCCCTTAGCTCTGTCAGCTCAGTGCCTGAGCACAGCTACAGATAGAGCTGTACAAAGCCCTGCAAGACTTTTGGGCAAGAATCACCTATTTTCTTCATTCAGAGGGCTACTTATATATAAAAAAAAAAAACCACCTTGATTACTTGTTGTGATGAGGAAACAAAGGCCAGATGGATTTTGAGAACACAACCCACACCCCAGGAGGAAAAAAGACTCCAGTAGCAAATTTTACTGTTTCCACCACATCTTGGCCACGTTGGGAGTAAATATAACTAAGGACTTCTGACAACCACCAGATCCATGTACAACTTATGAATCCTATTTGGGTGGTTTCTATCAGCCCAAATACTTTGAGTTTATTCTGAGGTTTACACCATCCTTGTTTGTTTGTGCTAAGATACTAGAGAGAAATCCCAAGCTATGGTTAATCCCACATTTGTTTCAGAAAGAGAGCAGAAGGAAGCTGGCTGCAAAGGAGGGTGAGAATCCATCTCCAAAGGAAAAACCACTTGCAGCAGGACACTGAAAGAAAAAAGATGTTTATAGAGCCTTCAAGGAATTTGACCTAAATCCAAACAACACTCATACACGACCAGGAAAGGCAGGTAGCTTTATCTGTTGCACTTTCCCTAGAATTAAGTTAATTATCAAGTGATGGGCTTTTAGGAGCCTTGCAAATGTCTGTTTGCTTCGTTGGCAATGCATCCTTAAATCTGTGTGTGACAAACACATGCTGCCCTGTGGACAATGTGCAGGTCAGTGAGCTCAAGGTGGGAGGACATGCCAGCAGTATGGTCCCACAGGACCCAAACACAGGTGTCCCAAAAAAAGAGCATCCAGCAAGCAAAATCTGAGCAGAGAGTGGATGTGTTCTCAAGGAAAAGGTGAAGACCTAAAGGGAAAAACCAGAACCCATACACATGCTACAAAAAGCATGCATGATTCTAGCTCAGGAACAAGAAAAGTCAGGATTTGGCATTAATATCCAGCTGAAGTTCTGGAGAAGGTGGTTAGAGAAGGAGAAGTAAAATGAAAATTAAGTTACTAAACTCACTGAACAATACTCCTGCACTTTCTACAGTTTCCTTATGGATTTTCCTATGAATAGGTGAGCATGGAGCACAGATGAGCAAGGGGATCATCATCTATGAATAGATGAGCAAGGGGATGAAGAATGGAGGGGGTCACAGGAGTTGTCTGATTCCATAAACCTTCAAATCTCTCAGTTTAAACACATCCTTCAGCACTGAGTGGGAAGTGAATGCCAACAGCACAAGCACACGTTCAAGTTTGCACAGGGAGACGTGCCTGGTTGTGCCCTTTTTTCAGAGCAGGTTAGGGTAGGAAAATAACCCCCCTACATGTGTTTTTTTCTCTATATATCTTGGGCAGCTCGGGTCAGGTACAATCGGGTGGTCCCATCATGCTCCACACACACCAGGGGACTGGAAAAACTCTCAGCATCATCCCACATCTGCTTGCATTGAAGTCCTCCCCCCCTCCACACTCCAATGGCAGTGGAGTTAGGTCAACACCAAAACACTTGTGAACGTGTCTCTCACCACACTGCTCCTTCCCACCCCCTGAAGCCCCTTCTGCAGCATTGTTTTCCTTTCTGCCCCCCAGCTGAGCTTTCACAGTGCTCTCTGATGTTCCTGCAGGCAATAACTCATTTCTCCAGCCCAAACCTGTGCTGTAGGTACCTTTGGTCTTCCCACCACACCCCTGCTAGTCATCCTGACAGTATCTTCTGCCTCAGATCAGCTTTGCTGCTGAATCTCTAGTTCTAAACTAGCACGTGGTATTTGTTGTTAAAAGTATAAATTTGTTGTTAAAAGTATAAATTTGTTGTTAAAAGTATAACTTAATGTTTGCACTTACAATAACATCTTGTAACAAATTAGTCACCAAGGAATTTCTCCAGTCATTTATTTTCCAGCACAGACTACAGGTTTCTATGGCTATAATCCACAAAAAAAAAAAAAAAAAAAAAGAAAAAAGAAAATAAGAAAAAAAAAGAAAATTAAAAAAAGAAGAAAAAAAATAATTCCAATTTCATGTGTAGATTAAATACTTCAAAGTCTCAAATACTCAAGTCATCACTAACACATGCAATAATATCAACAGGAACAAAGTTTCAGGATGTAGTAGGCTAAAACTCAGCTCTCAGAGCAGAGGGGCTGAAGTGCACTTTGACACCAGCCCTCCTTGTCCCCCCTGTCCCCACACCCACTAACTCTTCCTCACCTCATCTCCTTCTGCTCGTGCACCATGACAACACATTGAGAGCCTACAACAAAGAGCTTAGGAAATGTTGTTGGAGACACCACTGTTAGAAGTTTTGTTCATATTAAGGAAGGAGTCGGCGTTTGTACCGGGGGGAAGGAATCTGGAGAGTGAAATCTAAATCTGAAATGCAAGCAAGGCACTTACTGAACTTAATGAGAAAAAATTCACATCATTAATGAATTGTTAAGCACCATGAACATTCTTCTTGATATACTGTGCCACTTAAATCCCAGCTTTTTCACACTCCTGTTACTAGAGGTGCCTCTGAAACAGTAGTTTACACATCACCCTTCTCCCTCCTCCCTTTCTGCCCCAGCCTTCTACCTCCTCAAGAGTGTCCCAACACAGCCACCCATTCCTCCTCCCTTTCTCAGCTCACCAAGCCTTTCAAAGATGCTCAGAACTTCTTGTGTTGGATCATTCCTCTTCCCTTTCCTCTCTCCCCCTTCCCAAACTTCCATTTCTATCTAGATCTTTGTAAGCCCAAGAATCTAATAGGCAGGAGAAGGCCCGAGCCCAGATTGTTTAACAATGCCTTGAGGGGTTTATTCACCAAAGTTCGATGCTCTGACGAACAGCTTGCTGCAGCTCTAATGGTAAGGCATATAAAACGCATCATACATTAAATTTAATGTTGCCTCATTAGTCTTAATTAGATTCCTACATTACACCAGGATTATAGTTTCTTCGTGTTTATGTTTGCTCCTAAAACAAAGTCTACACTAGACAACAGTTCGGGGTACTTCCTAGCCTTTGAATAATTATGCCCTGGATTGATGTTTACCAATATTCTTAAACTTGAAGAAACAGAAATTGGGTGGTGCTACAATTGGTTTTTGGACAGAAAGGCTACGTACAGTTGCAAAGGAGTATATTTAAAGAAAAAAAACAGTATGCAAACATTAGAAATCACTTGTTTTAAAGGGGTGAGCAGTGAAGGGAAAGGAAAACTTTCAAAGATGTGGATGGCTTTCCTGTTTCTATGGATGCTTTGATATTTCACTCTCATATTAATTAATATTGTCTTCTACACCAGGTTTTTCACAGTTTATATACTTTCAGCTGTAAAATCTGTTTTAAGATGATGCCACTAATTCAGCTTTGCAGCCTGACTAGAAGTTGATGTAAGAGATGTGCACATCCAGTGGTCAGACATAATGACCTACTCCAGGACCATGGCATGTCAGAGGCCAGCAGTGAATAAAAAGATGACCCAAATCATGTTTTATGCTTTTCTCAGCCCAAAAAAAAAAAAAAAGACATTGACCTGCTGGAGCAGGTCCAGAGGAGGGACACAACAATGATCAGAGAGCTGAAACATCTCTCCTTTGAGGAAAGGCTGAGAGAGTTGAGATTGTTCTGCCTGGAGAAGAGAAGGGGGCCTAGAGAAAAGATGGGGACAATCTTTTTAGCAGAGCCTGTTGCTACAGAACAAGGGGTGGTGGTTTTCAACTAAAAGAGGAGAGATTTAGACTAGAGGGAAGGAAGACATGTTTCCAAAAGGGGGTTGAAACACTGGCACAGGTTGCCCAGAGAGGTGGTAGCTGCCCCATTCATGGAACCATTCCAGGTGAGGTTGGGTTGGGTGGGATTCTGAGCAATCTGCTCTAGTTACAGATGTCTCAGCTCAGTGCAAGGGGGTTGGACTAGAAAACCTTTCAAGGTCCATTCCAATCCCAAACCTTTCTGTGATTCTATGATGCATTTCACTAGTGACAAAACCACCACTCTGACAGGTCCAGAAACAGAGCTGACAAAGCAAAAACCTTTTTTTTCATCCAAGGAAAGAAACCACATATTTTTGGGATTCCTCCTATCACCCAGATGGTACCTGCTCAGTCTCCTCATGATGGTGAGCTGTCCCCCAGCGCCAGCACTGTCCTTTTGTACCTGCACCAGCTTCTGGCATCACCTCCAACCATCGCAGCCTGATACAGCTTCACCTGCTGCAATACAAATAAACAGTTTTGTATGACAGGCCCTTCTCAAATAACATTTATATTTAAAATAAATAATGTGGGGTCTATTTCATGATAAAACTGTATTTTATAAGGTTAAACCAAACGGATTTTTTTTTCATCAAGTCTGTTTTAGTTTTTTACATTATTTTTTCAATGGAAAGAACTTTGGTTAAACCAGTATTGTTTGAGGAATCACGTTTCTTTCCAAGACTTTTTTCTCCAAGCTTTTACCAAATTGTTGGAGTAGCCCATCTTTCTTTTTGCACTTAGTTTACCAAGGAATTTTTAGTTTTAAGAAGGTTGAAAAACAGCAATTTTTTTTTTAATGTCAAACTCAACCTTGATTATTTTAAATACCAAAAGGATGATAGTTGTTTTATAAAATGTTGTCATTCTTAATATTTTGGCTCAATTCTTGACATAAAATAGTTCAGCCTCTTCAATGTACTTCTCATCCAGCACAGAATACAACTCACACATGTTTATCTCTTTCTTCCCAGCTGAGTTATCCAAGTATCCAGAGCAGTATAGGAGCAAAGAGAAGTCAATTAACATTATTACCAGTTAGTATTCTGCTGATTTTTTTTTAAGATCGTTTCCTTTCATGTCCCATGTGATTAATTTGATAAAATTTAATAAAATTTCTTTTGAATTTGCATGTGGCCAGTCTTGCTCATTAATTAGAATTTGAAGGATATTATTAAAAAAGACAGTGCAGATCTATATTTTTAATTTACTTAAGGGTTTAAAAGAAATTCTTTTGCCCCACTTGTAGTTTCCCCTTCCAGAAATGTTTAAAAAAAAAAAAAAATAAAGAAAATCTGAGGTATTCCCACATTAAAATGAACATATTCCTGTGGTCTCACCAGGTACACTAAAATAACATTATTCCCTCTGAGATAAACCAAGCTGACTTAGGCTTTGAAAAATCCTTTCCTTGGCTCAGGAAATGGGGAAATACTTAGGAAAAATTTCGAGAACTATCTGGCTTTATAAGTAGATCAAAGTCTAAATATTTGTATCAGAGACAATAATGAAGCAGTCATTTAAAGGATGAAGACTGAGATTTGACAACATGCCATCCCCAAGCACATTAGGGTGCACATATCCTGACTTTATACAAACTTGAATTTAAGCTTTACATCCATCTAGGCTACAGTAGCACGTTTGCCTTAGGACTGACATTTTAGGAAAGGCCTATGCAACCCAAAAAGGAAAAAGGTTTACATTTTCTAAAATCCCCTAATCCTGCCTTTTTTTCAGTCTCTCCATAAATTGCTACCTTTTCCTGAGGGGATAAAAAGCTCAGTGGTTTCTTCAGTTCTTTGAGGGCTTTGTTGTATTATATTCCCCAGTGAGGAAAGAAGGAAAAAAGAAAGAAGGAGCGGGTGACTCCCATGGCAATCTGCAACTAGGGAAGAGTTTAAGCCCTAAAGAAACAAACAAAAATCCCAGAAATGCACAAAAATCCTACTATTCTTCATCACAAATTCAGAGAATATCAACAGCTTTCAGTAAACATAGATGAGGGACATATCAATGGGTTACTGACAGGAAAAAGGAGGGATGGATGCAACAAGACATCTTTAGCAGATAATGTCATGTATAATTACAGTCCAGTGTGGAGCAACTGAACCCAGGGAGGTGGGTGATGACCCATCCCTGAAAATTTTCCAGGTGATGTTGGATGGGGCTCTGAGTAACCTGCTCCAGTTGCACATGTCCCTGCTCGCTGCAGGAGGATTAGATCAGATGACCTTTAAAGGTCCTTTCAAACCCAAAACATTCCATGGTTCTCAGTTTAGGAGAGGAAGGGGAAAAAAAACACCATGATAACTGCATGATGAGATGGCACTTACAAAAAATAATACATGGATACCCAACAAATCTTCACTTCTTGTCTTAAAACTAAGTTTCAAGAGTCAGTAAAGCTTAGCAGAATTGTTTCTTTTGCCAAAAAGCCAAAGAAAAGTAAGTTTTGTCTCTTGCATGGATTTGCTGGAAGGCTGAACACACCCAGACAGATCACATCCACCTCTCCTGGCTCTATCTAGTATAACCTCCAGCAAAAAGTCATAGGCATGGCAGGAAGAGTGGGGCTTCTTGCTGTCTTTTTACCACTTTGTTGCAGTGGCCTTCTGGCAGCAAGGACAACCAGCCATGCTGGGCTTCAAGAGGACAGGTTCCCAGTATGGTTGACACTGGATTAGTGGGAGAAGAGGATTTTGTGAACCTCAGGCACCCCATGCTGCACACCAGCCCTCCAGCTGTTGAAAGGAGAGTGGCTCCTGCTTGGCAAGCAAGGGAGGAGGTGATGAGAGTGGTGACCCTGTGGAGAAGGACTTGTGGGTCCTGGTTGGTGAAAAGCTGGACAAGAGCCAACAACATGCACTCAGAGCCCAGAAGCCACTGCCAGGGTGGGCATCAGAGCAGGGAGGGGATCCTGCCCCTCTGCCAGCTCTGGGGAGACCCCCCTGCAGTGCTGGGGCAGCTCTGGAGTCCTCAGCACAGCAGAGCCAGGGACCTGCTGGAGCGGGGCCAGAGGAGCCCCAGCAATGCCCCGAGGGGGGAACCCCTCTGCTGGGAGCCCAGCAGGAGAGAGTTGGGCTGGGGCAGCCTGCAGAGAAGGCTCCATCTGGAGAGACCTGCTGGGGGTCTTCCAGTTCCTCAGGGGGGCCTGTAAGAAAGGCAGGGAGAGTCTTTTGAGCAGACCCTGTTGCAGCAGAACAAGGGGTGATGGTTTCAAACTAAAAGAGCAGAGGTTTAGGCTACATAGAAGAAATAGTTTACAGTGAGGGTTGTGACCCCTGGCCCAGGCTGCCCAGAGAGGTGGTCGCTGCCCCATCCCTGGAACCATTCCAGGTGAGGTTGGCTCTGAGCAACCTGCTCTACCTGCTTATGTCCCTGGTCCCTGCAGGGGTTTGGATGAGATGACCTTGAAATATCCCTTCCAACCCAAACCAGTCTGTGACTCTATGACAGTAGAAGTGAGGGTCTGGTCCACCCCATCACCAGCACTCTGCACTTCTGGCTGGATCACAGCTTTTCCCTTTTACTGCCTGTGGCTGGGGGTAATCTGTTGCCTTCACAGCAGGTTACAGTTGAGACGTAAGGAAAGCTCTGGGACATCACCCAGGAGAGGATTACTTAATTTATTCTGCCTTCCTAAAGAAGGTTTGAATGTTTCCAGGGATCAGCCATCCTCCTTGCATTGCATGTTCTGGCAAGAGTGCTTCAGCCCAATTTGGTTTGAGTGACAAAAGTTAATTTTATTGATGTGCAGCCTTCTGTGATGCTAGGTAGGAGGTCCAACGATGCAAATCAAATGGCTTCTCCAAAAATATCACAGTGATTGATAATGAGGCAGCGATGCAGATTTCTGAACACTTTTGATCCCACCACAAGCAAACGCTAAATTTAGACAGGAGAATTTAAAAAAAAAACCCTAATGCCATGCTGCTTTAAAAATGATCAGTGAATGATATACATAGCTTAATGAAGACCAATGTTATTCCATCAAGAGTGTTTTTTTAAACCCCAAACCCAACTGTAACAATCAGGATCTAAATAAAAGGGAGGAAAAAAATTACCTGAAACAAACCAAGGTATAGAAACATGTCAAAGATGCTCTTAAAGTTTAATTTCTACTAGAGGGGTCACACTGCAATTTGATTTCACTGCTCTGTATCACTATATACATATGGATATGTGCCAACTGCTATGTTTGGTATATAAAGGACCTATCTGGAAGCACTTGAACAAGGAAGATGACTGACACTTACAAGGAAATCCTTTATTATATGTCTATATTTTGTTTCATTAATCATGTATGTTCATTAACCAATCATGGTAATTTGTTATGCACCGTTTCAAGACATCTTGCGTTACAATGGTGTCATCTTCACTTTGATCAGCTCCAGATCTCCCAGGATGACATTTGTAACCAAAAGACTTGGCTCCTCTTTATGTCTTGTATGAACATGGACTAGAGATTCAGAAGTGTTAAAAAAAAAACCTAAACAGCACAAAACAAACAAAAAAAAATCAAACCTGCCATGCCACACAGTTTGCAAGATATAAAAATTAATTATGTAGCTCAAAGATAAGAACCTACAAACGAGGTAGAAATATTCAGGTGAAGTGATTTGCACATGATTTTAATAGTGGATAAGCACCAAAAGGAGATGCTCTTCATTTTGTCATGTGTTATTTGATCGTTAAGCTTTTTTCTAGGTTGTATTCTATTTGATCTGTATAACATTCTGAAAAACATAGTTTACAGAAAAACCTGAGAATGTTCTCAGAAATCCTGGCTTTCATCACTACCTGCTCTTGTATCTTGCTCTTTTGTAGCTCACATAGGGAGATACAAAATACATATTTATCCAAAGATAGTTAGAGACACTGCTGCTGTAATGCAGTTCTTCCCTTAGCCTAACTTGAAATACTGTGAGCTAAAGCATTAGATAGAGTCTGATTTTATGGAGCCAAGGTTTACAACTTCTTCACTGTTCATTTCTGCCTCCTATTGCACCTTTCATAAAAACCTACTGATTAATATCAAACAGTGAACAGCTCTGACAAGCAGGATTACTAATCCAACAGAACTGTTTATAGTGTGAATGAAAAAAGCTCTCCATTTCCAGCCACTGCACTTAATAATAAATTCCTGTTGTACTTAAATGTTGAAGGGATTACATAACTGTCAAAGTTTCTTTAAATGTTAAGGGTAGTAATCATATTAAAGACATACTATACAGAAGCAAAAGCAAATGTCAGTTTGGTTATTATTACCATATTTGCATGGAGTTTTAAAATATAAGGCCAAATTCCTAAACACATCAAAATTTGTGCTCCTTGAGGCTGAAGAGAGTAAAGAGGAAAAGGATCCGTGAACCCTGCCAGCCACACTGCAATCAGGTCCCATAAAAGGGTCAGAAAATGGAGCTTCACATGGTCTGGCATCACCACGGGGCTGTTCTTGACTCCACCAGCTGAAACTGGACCACCAAGACAATTGTGCCAGAAGGAGGGAGGGGAATACCACACATTCCTCCTCCCTCTCCCACTGCACGTACTTTGCACCAGAGAGTCTTCAGATTGGCTCCAAACCATCCCAGGACAATTCTGCAGCACCAACTTGAGACATGCTTATGACAACTGTGACCCTCTTAGGTATCCTAGGACAGTGACAGACTAGGAGTCTGGTGCAAACAAAACCAAACCTGCAGATGCTTATACATGCTGCCTTTTGATATTTTCCCTCTGATCTCTGCTATTGGCTTTATTTTTTTCCATATGAAACATCCAGGAGTCGATTAGTGCCTTGTTCACAAGCAACATTACGTACTGTCAAACATTGCCAGACAAAATCCTGATAAATGAATAAAAAATATCAAAAGAACCAAACAAGCAAACAACAAAAAAGCCCAAGCAACAAACACCCAAACCCCAGCAAAGACCTAGACCTCGAATTCCACTCTATATTTACCTCTTTCACTGCACTGGAGTCATTTGCAGGATTAAAACCTGAGCCCGGCGCCTCCCCACACTATGATTATTGGCAAAGAAACAATTCTTTGACTGTCTTCCAGCACCCTTTTCAAGGACCAGGGTTATTCACGCAGAACCACACCCCACATCCAGCAAGACAAGAGGAATGCTTGCCTGTGGAAGTTATGTGCACGCAATGAAACTCTTGTTCCCAAGTTAGAAATGGGAGCCCATTATTAGCATTCCTGATATTCATAGCGCTGCTCACGTTCCACAGCACCCAGCAGCATGAAGCCACAGTAGCCTCAACCAAAAAAAATCTAACCATGGCTTAGAGGTGATCATTAAATCATTTTTTTTTTCCCAGAATTGCTCACCTGCTGCAGCGTTTTCTTTGGGTGGTAGGGCTTCAGACATAGTCTCACCCCAAGACCCAACGCCAGTGATGCCCAGTTGGTGTTGAAGTCCTGCAGGAGCATCAGCTCTACAGCTGCACCAGGTTCCTTTCCTTCAGCGCTCACTGAATGAGTGTTGCTTGGAAATCACTCACTTGCATACTGCCCCAACTGCCACCTTTTGGCTTATCTAAATAAAATAATGAAAAGGCAAAGAGGAACGATGTTATTAATTCACTGCACGTTAAGGTCCAGGGATAGTTACAACAGATTGGACACTTAAAAATTAAGCATTGTCTGGTATCCTGCTTAGTGCTGGGTGGAAAGCAATCTCCCATGGCTCGAGAATCCCTGAGATGTTGAACATTTTCCCCTACAAACTCAAAAATTCAAACCATTTGCCAATAATATACATGTAAGAATAGAGAGGTCTCTCCACAGGGTCTAGAGAGGGTCAGATTGCTTTGAAACGTCGTCTCTTTTTTTAGGTTCGTTATCACTATGGCAGTGATAAATATTTTGTGAAAAATATAAATAAAGCAGGCTGGATGTTGCATGTTCAGAACGGGTGTCACTATAGAACTTTTTTTTTCCACTCAGTGAAATTTCTACAAAGAGGTTTTTGGCAAAAATGTTAGTGTGGAAAGCATCATGGGAAACACATTAGCCTTAATGCATTTGATGATCTACAATGGGTTTCCTTCCACCATGGCCATCATGTCTGGCCCCTCTTCAGATCGAGCTCTTCCTTTTTGGGAATTTTGAGAAATAGGTCATGCTCTTGTTTCTCAACATTCTTTGACCAACTATTAAAAGAAATTGCTTTTTTCAAATCAAGTTTTCAGTTAGTGATGCTTTTTTTTAATCTCTGGGTTGATGTTTGTCCACAAACAAGAGAGGAGACCTCATGGGCTCAGCAGATTGTCACCTTAGAAGGTTTTATGAGGGTTGGGAAGGTTAAAAGAGGGAACCTCACACTCCTTCACTGGGTCCTGAGGTCTCCCTGGCCCACTGACATCTATACCATCTAATGCCTTACGACAGGGCAACGGAGACCATGCATTTCAGCTGCATTTCTAATGCTACCAAAGCCACTTTTCCTTGCAACTGAACCATTCTAATTATGCACGTTTCCCTTCGCTGTATTCCTCAAGGTCTTGTCTCACCAGATGATGTAACTCTTGATTACAGCTCTTGTATTCAGCGTGTACAATGAGTCTGAAATACTCCTGAACACCTTGATGACAAGTACATGGATTTGCCTGGCAAAACAATAACCACGCTCAAGCTCTTTTAACATCCTGGTTTCTTTGCTGAAAGCATCTGCCTATACTGTCAATTCAGCCTGTGCCTCTTGGGTGTCTGACTTAAGCATAAGTATGCAAGTCCTATAAATGAATACATGCCACTGGGGGTAGCACTTCCAGTAGAAGAGGATTGTCTCATGAGTGATAAGGGTGACAGAAGTGCAAAGCAGAGCTGAGTGGATCTGGCACTCACATTGTGAACAACACTGCGTTCGTACGGGAAGATTTTCCCACAAAATGACATGCAATAATTTATTCTAAGCCCTTCCAACTTGTGTGTGGTTGTTTTTTTTGGGTTGGGTTTTTTTTTCTTCTTTCTTCCCCTCTGAAGTTGCTATCTTCTGCAGCTTTTCTCTAAATAACTATTTAAGAGAAGATGCCACTGTTAAAATGAAGTACTTCATTTAAAGGAAAACTAACCAGTCCAACCTAGTAAATAATTACTAGTCAACGTTATTCCCACATGACTGCATTTGTCAAATGTGTACCACTAAGGAAAAAAGGGTGGGTGTTTTAATACTAAAATACCGATGGTCTAGAGTTAAAGTTTAAAAAAGACCCAGTTCTTAATCACTGATTGTAAACATACAAGCCAAAAGAAAAATATGCCTCCTGAAGTTTCAAGCAGGAAACGCTGCTTGCTCAATGACAACCCAGCTCTGCGCATTTCAGTTTCCCAAAGGTCAGAGCATGAAAGGCTTCCAGATCCCCCAATGCTGTGCAGCACAGAGAAGCATCAAAAACTCTTATCCTGAGCCAGACTGGTTCCCCAACACGTCTACTGTCAAGTCTCCAACGCTAGCCATCACCAGATGTTCCAGCAGATGCAAGAGTGGGTGAAATAAAGGTGGCTGCGGGACACTCCTTGTCTTCTGAAGGAGATCAAACATTTTCCAACCACATAAACCCTGAGACCAGATCGATGCGGATAGCATCCCGTCACCATTTAGAGCCAGAAATTGCAGTGGGATGTGCTCCCATATACTGCTGCCGTACTGAAAAGTGCAGAATCCAGCGATCCTGGGCTCTGAAGTCATGGTGGAAAAGTCTGAGACCTCCCTGGTCACCTATAAACGTCCATTTCTCTTCTCCTCACTTTTCCTATCCCTCCAGCTAGCTCCCCTCCCTGTTGCTGCTTAGCTGCATTGTTCAGTGCTCCGATAAAAATAGCTATAAAGTAAGAAAACCACCACATTTCTGAACTTATCCAATACGATAGACTAGAATTCATTTATTTCACAAAGATTTGTACTAGCATTTTAAAAACTTCCACGCCACGTAATTACAGACATTCAAGTAAAGGCAACAAAAACTTGTACCTTGCCCCTGGAAACTCTGCTCAGGCTCAAGCCTATGCTCACGCGTCCATGAGACATGATCCTCTTGCCTCCCTGCTGCCTGTTCTCCAGCTGTTGGTGGTTAGTGCAGAAAAAAAAAAAGACAGGGAGACCAATACTGCTCTTCCAAACATTTCTGCTCCTCTGTCAGTGACTTTTCTGTCTTCAGCAATCAGTTCAGAGAGGGACTCTTTAGCATGCACCTTTAGACTGAAATACCCAACAGCAAAACAGAAAAAAAGAGCATTAAAAAGACCTAAGTGTTCAGAATTACAGTCAATTCAGTTAGACTGGATTTTCCTAGCCAGCAACCTCAAAATATAAGCACAGCCTTCAAAATGCAAGCTTATAATGTCAACTAAAGGTCATGATTTTATTATTTTTAAACTGAGTAAGAGTCTTAAAACGTCCAAATGGAAAAGCAAAAGTAATGATGTTCCAAGTTTGAATTGTGTGGGAAGGCTGAAAAATGAAAATCCTTCAGAAGTAGGAAATCCATGTAGCGAATGACCATTTCTCACCTTCTTGTACAGCAGTGGGAAAAGAAGGGAAGACCTATGTAACTTTTAAGAAAAGTACAATGCTATCTACAGTCATCAGTGTGCCTGGATTTGAAAGGCAAGATTATCAGAGAGATAAGAGCCCACCACAGAGGTCTGGTGTGAATTTAGCTCACAGCTTCTCCAAGTGGTTAAGCCTCACAGTTCACAACTGCAGTGTCGTAAAAATCACATATCCAGATAACAATACAGGGAACAGTTTGTCTTGAAAAATACCAGAATTGGCAAAGAGAAGGAAAGGGAGCAAAAATGGTCTGAGAGACAACCTGTGAGATGCTGAGCAGGTCCTGTTCCATCAGATAACTCCAATGATCCCAGGGCACCTACTGCAGGAGCACATGAATCATTTCTCTAAGCAGTTGCAGATCTTTGTGAGACTAGTCTTCTTAGATTTCTGTAATACATACATGATTTAAAAACACACTTTCATTTAAAAGTTCAGTTTGGTAAGCACATCAAAGCTTTGCAAATGTAGATTTATGTCTTTTAATAGCGCATATTAATAATATTGATATAATTATCACTATTCACATTTGAAGACTCCTGAATACAAATTTTTTCAAAGATTACTTGAAATTCAGAATAAGGAGTGCAGAGATCCATAATTTAGTGGGTAGAAGTGGGAGTCAAGTTTTCTGGAGCCTGATTTTCCTAGTGTTTAAATATTGCAGAGAATCAATTCAGAGCTTTGAAATGAACTTTGGAAGAACTGTTCTTTCTCCTCACTACACTTACCCAACAGGCTAAAAATTCAACAGGCTAAAATTCATACACTTTACAAAGATTTGGTGCAGTTTAATAGAGTGCTTTGAGATCTCATGATGAAAGAGTGAACACAAGTACAAAGTAATATAATAAAGATAACACCATTAATTAGAATTATTAAAATTCATACACTGAACCCTATAATCTAAGCAGTAGAGACAGAGTTATTCATGGGTTTTTAAAACAAAGATGAACATGAAGAATACTAATTTGGCCAACTGAACCCAGAATACCAAAGTTAGCCTTTTTCTTTAGCTTAGTCTTTGGAGAATAGAGAAGTCCCCATAAAACAAGACCAATGAGCTGATGTGTCTGTATACTTTGATTTGTTTTTTAAGATGGTCAGTTAGCACTTAACAGCAAGTATGAGGTAAAACAAACCATTCCTGGAGCAACTAGAGAGAGAAAGATGCTTTTTTTTTATTTAGAAAGTGGAGACCAACAATCCCACTGTCACTGGGGGTGGGCACTGAGTAGGGAGATGGATGCCAGCTGGGACCACAATCATGTACATGTCAACTCTTCATCATTCATTCCTCAGTTTTCAGACTTGAACCCTTCTTGTTAATGCCCTCAGGAAGGAAAAGAAAAAAACCCACAACATAATTTGTCCAAGCCCTACCGTGGCAGTAATTTTGAATGACTGCCAGGACTGTGCCTCTCTCTGTCCCATCCTGCCATCTCCTTCCAGCCAAACCTTGCTCTAGGCAAGGGCAGTGGTGAAGTCCCCATCCCTGGAGGGGTTTCCAAGCTGTGTAGATGTGGTGCTGAGGGACACAGGCCAGTGGAGACCTGGCAGTGCGGGGTTAACGGTTGGATGTGGTGATCTTAAAGGTCTCTTCCAACCAGAATGTTTCTATGATTCTAGCAGCAAACACACGTATGCAAAGCTCTGCTTAAATGCAGCAGAACCACCCAAGAAGACAAGTGTCCAAAGGAAGCTACAACAATGGCCACATCAGCTATCTGCTGCCAGCCTGGGGATGGTGACTAACTTGCGCATACGTTTGCATAAGTTATATAAAAATGAATGTATAAAGTTATATTTATCTGTACTTGTATCTTCTTTGATATGAGTGGATGTTGCTTGTCCACCCACAGTAAAAACTCACAATATTGTAGGCTTATAAATACAGAAATGAGGAGAGAATATTACAAGATTTCTCCTAGGCTACGCTTCAAATATTGTTCAGAGGTTTGTAGTTGTGGACAGCAGCAAGGGCTTCTAACACATCAACATGTTGGCCATCAATATGGCACCATTTCCAGTGCTCTTGGGTTCCCATGAATAAGAAAATCAGCGTGTGATGAAGTGTGATAAATAAACTTGCTTCTTCACCTTCATCTCCCACTGCACCCAAGGTCTTTGGATGGATACCATTAGTCACATTTCTCTGCACACACTACATCTTGCTGTGACCCATCCCAAACTGGGCACAAATGCTAGTCATCAGGGGCTGAGCCAACTCCCTCTGGAAGCTGGTGGGAGTTTTCCCATTGACTTCAAAGAGAACTGAAGCAGGTCCTCACTGCACAGCAAGGAAGATGTTCATCGAGATTTATAAACATGATTTTCTGTTCATCTTTCTGTTTCCTAACTTCATCATCTCCATTTCCTGGAACAATGCCACGGGTTGCTGTTCTGTAGTTGATTTACAATAAACAGAAGAAAAACCCTGTAAACTTGTATTTTACTGCCAGTGACACACACTTCAAAATTCCTTCTGTATTTTCAATGAAAAAAAAAAAAAAAAGAAAGAAAAAAAGAAAAGTTACTACAAAGATCTGGAGGAAATACAGTATCTGGCTTAATCCCTAATTGAAGAAGAGTAGATTGTTATGGAGACACAAATTATATTGTACATAATGAATTTCATCAGAATACAAATATAACAATATTGCTTTTTGCCTTTCAACTAGGGAACATCATATTTTAAACTTGGGAATCATTTAGCTTTCAGATTTCTCAAAGTAGTTGCAAGGAGACTTGGAATTTCAAAGTAATTGCAAGGGTATGTGAAGCTCAAATCCAGCTTAATGACAAAGGGGAAGAGAAACTAAAAAAAAAAAATCTCAATTAGTGTAACCAGTGATAACTAGATTCAGTTTCTGCATGTACAGCACCAGATTAGTATGAAGAAACAAAACACCCACTTAGGAAATATCAAGGTTTTGTGCAAAGGAAGGAAAAAAGGCCAGGAGAACTCAAGTTCAGGTTGCCATTACCCCTCTGAAACATCACAGCTCAAAGAGGGCCAAACTGCCCAAGATACAATCACTGAACTTTCCTCACTGGAGTTGGGTTTATTCATCATAAAGTTTTGGGGTTTGCCTCAAAAATTTCCTGGTGGGTAAAGCTAATATATATAGTTTCAGGAATAGAATTAAAAAGTCCTACTAAAAATACAACTTCTCCTTATCTATATTGTACCTATGTATATATCTAACAACAATGATTCTCCAGGTAGGTAATTGCACCAGTATAGAGAGATGTATTTGTAGCTGTTGTTTTGCTATATCCATAGGCACTGATCTTTGTAAATACAGAACTAACAACTTTTCTTGAAACTTATTATGTATCCCATTGAACAAGAACATCTTCTTTGGATAACACAATATAAATTACCTAATTAAGACACATGATCTGTGTGAAAAAAAAAAAAAACACCCACATATATAAAACATGTGCAAGCAGTTTTTCAGCCCAAATGTGTCACTGGATTTTTTTTATTTTTTTTTATTTTTTTAATTATTTTCATTTTAGGGGAAAAAAGTGTACCACATGTAGACTAATAGTCTCCCGAATTTCCTTTTTCTTTTTTCTTTCAATTATGAGGGCATTGTCGTTATACAGGGCTAAAACCCAGTTCCTCATGCTAGGTTTGCCATTTATTTTTCAGATTTTAACCAAAAAAAAAGCATGATATGTTCAACTTTAAATGTTGATATGTATCTATGATGCTGTAAAGTTATGTATGGCAATGATTCTGTGGTTCTATAAGATATGGATCATTCTATACCACCATTACAATTATTGCTGAATAAAAAATAGCATGATACAGGGAAAGCATAACACATAATCCCAACAGTATGAGGTCCCAAAGGGTGAATGTGACCCTTGAGTACATGAAATGGAGGATAACATGTAACAGCAGAGTTTCCTCCATGTGGAGAACTGGTGAAATCATTATTAAAAACAAAATAAAATAAAACAACCCTAAATATTCAGTCCAAAAATACAGCAAAACCCCTAAAACTGACTCAGAATAAAAATCACTAAAATCTTGGAGAATCCATCATAGAGATTTAAACTCCACTTCATTTATAAAAGAAAAGATTTTTGATATAAGCTGTTTTAGGCATGAAGAAGAATAAAAATACGTAGGTTGGAAGTTAAAGGCAAAGCAAAAAATTAAATGAGAAATATTTTAAATACTGGAAAAAAAATAATATCAGAACATACTAAATTTATTTTTTTTCCTGAGGAAGAATATTTATGGAGCTGAGGCATAAGGAATTATTTAACCTGAAGCATAAATTAGCAATATCATGGTGGTATTACTGAACAAAGCCCTGTGGCCTACAGATCAAGAGGGCAGACCAGTCCCTTCTGACCTTTAAATATAAGAGCAGCGTTCTATTTAGGACTTCTGTTATTTGTTTTCTGTTAGCTCTGAGAGTTCCCAGTCCCAACGAAACTCTGCATCATGGAAGATCCTGAGCAAACCCAGATTTCATGGGCTGTCCCCAAGAGTGTACAGCCTTAAAGCTCAGTTTTGTGACTTGCAGTGAACGAAGCTCTGCAGAAGTGGGGTCATTTCCCCAAACTCCACGATAACACAATACCAACATTTATTATAATGGCATTTCTTTCGTTTTGCCATCGTGGTTGTTGGGAGTTTGCTGCATTCCTTGTTGAGCAGTCTATTCTGCTTTGCTCATAGGAGACTCCAAATTGCTGTTTAACATTCCTGAGTTTATTGACTTTAAAATCCCAGTGCCAGTTGTTTTCCACAGTGAGACAGAAGGCAGGAAGAGGCCCATGAGTGACACGACACGTAGATGTTCCTGGAGAAGACACTGAAGAGTTCTCTCTTTGATCTGAACCTCTCCAATACCAACAGGCTCATCACATTGGCTAGACAGACTCTATTTTCACATTTTAAGGCCTAGAAAGCCCCCGAGTTACCCAAGAAAAGATTTATTAATATTCATTTTGGCAAACCTGAGCTAATAGGGTGTCCTGGTTTCAAAGTCATCTGGAGAAACAGCCACATTTTTGAGGTCTCTCCTGTTTGTTTGAGGTCTAGTGCTGGTGTATGTGCTTCTGGCTACCAGTGCCAAGAATTGCCATGTACTTGTGTTTAAGCAGTGCAGTTCATGTCCCCAGATTTGCTATATTTCTGGTCACCACAATAGTTAGTAAAATCTTGTACTCCAGACTGGTGGGATTTGGTTTCAATTTTAGCACACTATTTTCACTGCATCCTACACCCAGCCACAGCTTATCTATCATTTGATTCTGACAGATACATATTTTATATTTTGACAAGCAGCCCACTTGACTGCTTTCCTGTGACATCATCTTATCTCTGAACGTACCAACCTGTTAATAACTTCATTTTCTGGTTGAATTTTTCCAAATTAAATTAAGCAGGCGAAACATGTTAAGCTCACCAAGTCCTCTTAACACTTCTGCTGAAGGGCATCTTCTGATAGCCTGATTTTGAAAAGGGCAGCATGCAACCTGTTCAGAGAGGGATTTGGTCCAAAATATCAGGTTTCTGGAAGGTAGAAGATTTCTTCATCAGCTAAGAAATATGAAAAAGGACAAAACAGAAAACCAGACAACAAAAATTAAGTATTTATCATCTGTTAACTAATATTCTAAAGATTATATCATTGTTTAATGGTACTTGAAGGGAACTCTTATGAGATTAAAAGGAGCAATACAATCTAACAAACTAATTCTCAAGTTTTCTTCTGTAGATAGAGAGATGGAAGCTAAATATAGTCCAATGTTAGCATGAAATAATTTTCTCTCTATCTTACGACAATAAAAAGTCAGCAGAAGCTTTTCTTTCATGTTAATTAAAATAATTTTAGGGGGGAAAAAAAATCATCTTCCTGGATATACTATATAATATTAATTAAATATGGGCACTTTTGTAGTTATCTTATTCCATAATTAGCTCTTCTGTGGAAGCAATACTGCACTGGATACGAAATCACAGGACAGCGACAAAATTTAATTGGGTAACATGGACAGAAAATCAGAAAATCAGGCTCTTTTCCCAGTTGCACAGCTTATAACATTTTTTTCCCATTCTGTGCCGTAGTCTGCTGCCATTTAAATTGAAAACTTTGCACTAAGAGAAAGAAAATCAATATGAAAACATAGCTCAATGTATTTTTTCCAGTTGTGCTACAAGCCGAAACACAGCACTCCTAGTTCCTGGAGATTTCTCCTGCACTTCGGTGGTTTCAAAAATAAAGCTGTTGTGCACAAGACCACGTTCATCAATCCCAACCTGCTTGGGTACTGTGGGTCAAGGAGAGGTCCAAAACAGGAGAGACACACTGTGCCAGGAGGTGAATCAGCATCTCTAGCCATTATCCCATCCTGGGAACTTCTTCGGTGATGGAGCTCTGTGCTCCAGACATGTCCTGCCTTGGAGAAAGTGCATTTAGCATGTATCCACCCAAAGCCACCAGGACTGTGAGAAGGAGAAAGCCCAACAGCATGGTTCAGAGCGTAGAGAGAAGCCAGAAGGACCTTCACCATTTTGTTTTCCCTTTGCACCTACGATCTGCTCTGCACTGAGAGGATAGATGAGGAGCTGAGAAAAAGGTTGATGTTATTCCTCTGGAGTTATGCTTTAAAAAACCTGTTCAGAGACCTGAACTGCACACAATGCCTTTGTATAAATTACCACTATGGGGGCACTTCATTAGAATTCATAAATTGAATTGCTTGGTAGATCTGAAAAGTCCCAAACCAGGGCCAAACCCTCATTACATTCCATTCAAAGAGACTACAACGTTCAGCTCTAACAAGGTGTTGGACTCCAAAAGGGAGGGTGTCTGTTGGAATCATTAAGACCCATAATTCAAAAGTCTGAGTTATGATAAATGTTTTTATTTTCCTTACCCATACTAAAGAATTTTTCTGACAATGCCAACAGTGGCCTGATCCCATCCATCATGGTCCTGTAACAACACTACTTTAAATCATTGCAGGTTTTACTTAGGAAATAAGTCCAGACCTGAGGCAGAAGTAACCTGGGATCAGAGACCAGCTAGAGAAAGGACTGAGCCTTTCAAACCGAGCCCTGCACTACTAGACAGCAGCTGAAATCCATGCCATTGTATTGGGAAGTGAAAAAAACAAGAAAATCCAATCTGTAACTTCAACGTGTTTCAAATGGAATTAATTAGAACTAATACAAATGCATCTTTCCTCCATGGTTGATCTAATCAACACTGGCAGTTTTAATTACAAGCCTATTTAAGGTGAACATATTGCATTACTGGCAAAAAAAAAATGCATTATTTTACATGGTAGGTGTACCTCCTACTTCTGTCACACAAGCAGTGTCTTTAATAGCTGTTAATGTTGTGTCTCATTTTCTAAGTTCAATTCTTGAAGTTTCTAAGCACAATCCAATGGAATCCAACCTAAATCTAATAATTGCAATCTATTTTATTTTTTTTTTTCCCTTCACTATTTAGTTTTCACCACAAAGAGAATGACAGGTCTAATATGAGGCTCCTGAAATGTAGTTACATCTAAGCTTCAGCGCTCCAGAGCACATAAAATAAATATATGATCAATGAAATGAAACATGACAAAATGTTTCATATTGATGTTATTTTTCTTTTCAAAATGTCTTTTATGGTTAATGCCCTCAGTCACTTTTTCCATACATTTTCTTTTTTGTAATATATAGCTTTCCTAGTTCTGATTTCAAGTTCAGGGTGCCTGGGGAGAATTGGAAGATTTCTTCAAACCAAGACTGTTCCTTCAGCCTTTCACATGAGAAAATTGTTAGGAGCATTAAAGTATTCCTGACTATGTTGCATTCCTTTGTTCAGAGTGAGTTTTGGGAACACATCCTTTTCTCATTATATTTCCATAAAATATATTTGATCTATTCTATTCTTAGAATACCTCTGATGTGGTCTGTGAATGGAGCAGAGTATAAAAATATTTCTTTTTTTTTTTTTTTTTTTTATACAAGACAAAATGTTTCCATTTCTTAGACACATAAAAAGTCACTATATAGCACTCCACGAAAGTAAAACTTTACAGAAAGTTTGGGTGTAACAGCACAGCTCACAAAAGGATTCCACCCTCGCAGGGTCCAGTTGTAACTCAGAGCCTCATCAAATGCACACAGATAGAGACAGAAGGAGAAGAGCAGAAAAAAAGGAAAGAGAAATGGAGAAAGACTGAGACCTGGATAATACTACGAAGGAGCAAGTTTATATTTAGAAGCACAGAAAGATGTTAACCATGTGCCTCCTAGGAAAAAAAATAAATAAATAAATCTTCCTTAATAGTAGTTGACAATAAAATCACCTTTGGAAAAAGTCTTAATACTTTCAGAGCACGACCCAGGCTATTTCCAAACGCAGGCAGATGTTTGAAATGTTTACACAGACAGAACAGGGCAGCAGTATAGGTATTTTCCCCCCCTTCTCTTCCCTATCTTCTGATTGTTGTCTTCTTCAGGATCTTGAGAAACACCAAGCAGCAGCCCCTCTGAGCAGCGATTTTCTGCAGCCCAGGCTTGGCTTGGCTGCTTATTGCTACACCCATAAAATTATGGTTTCGATCAATCTCTTCAGAACCCTTTTACTCTGAAGTTTTCCACTCCACACAAGGAGGGCTGCTCCAACCTGACACACTGGAAACATGAGGACCGAGGGCATCCCTCTGATCCAGCACGGAGTGAAATTCCCAATTCCCCCTGAATCGCCCCTTCCAGCAGCTGAGTGAAAACCCCCAATTTCCACCCCAGTCGTGTCATCTGATGTGAACTGGGAGCCTGCAGCAGCCCAGCTGCATTGGTTACTGACCACAAATGACTTAATCCCTACTATAAACAAGGCCTAACCTTCAAACTCATCCGCCGATTCCCTCGCAGCTTCCTACTCACAGTTCACAGAAGATGACTTCTCCGTGTTCCCACGGCTGGAGAGTTGGGATCAAAGGCTTGAAGAGAAAGAATACAAAGCTTTTTTTTTTCCCCCCTCCTTTATTTTTTTCCCTCTTGTTTAAACTCAGGTTGCAAATGTCTCAGCTTCATTCTGTTGAGGTGCTTAAAAAAAAAAATTAAAAGAGCTATCACAAATGTTTACATCTTGAAGCAGTAAGAGGCTTGTGTGGGTACCGGCGGCAGCTGCTCGGGATGCAGTTTGTGCCTCTTGCTTCATAAATACATCTATTTATTGTTGATGGTTTAGCAGCTAAACTGGCATCCCCTCCAGATGTTACCTGAACAGCCATGGGAAAGCTTCGATCAGCTCAGCCAGAAAGCATGTGAAGTAGGAGGGGTTGGGTTTATTGTTTAGTTTTCTCATTCTTATCAGAACTGGAAAAATATTAGAGGAAAATCCACCTAAACAGAACTGTAAAATCTGTGAAGGGCAAGGCTTTTTTTGTTTGTTTGTTTGTTTTAAACCACTATTTCACTTTAGAGGAGTAAAATCCAGCTTACAGTCTCAAAACCAGACTGGTGTTGTCTGTTTGAGAACCTTCAGCTTATCAACGGCACAGAATAACTCCCTTCATCCTGTACAAACAGCAGAGACTGGAAATGTGGGAATTATTCACTTAGGTGTGTTGGCAGGGTTGTCATCTACCCCATAATGCACCTGGTTGCTATCACTTTTCCTTTAAAGAGCACTAAAATTCAGCTAATAAAATTTAAAAAGAAAATAATATGAAGTGACATATAAGCAGGTTTCACATACGAATAAAAAAGGCTTTAGCATGTTCTCTGACATGTGAAGTGTACGTTCTCTTTTATCAGGCTTTTCCTGATTAAAATAAATGAAAAACACGCACTACCTAAAAAAAAAAAAAAAGTAAAATATTAAAAAAAAACAAAACCAAACTCACCCACATTAATAACTCCTGCATGTGGAACAGGATCATTCTGGCAAAAGAAATTTTTTTCTCCCCTCTATGAAATTTTCTTGAGTAACATACAACAATACATTTTCAGCACACTGCCCACAGATTTGAAGACATAAAGGGACTTAAATGAAGGCAAGCTATTTCCCCCTAGGAACTCTTCATTTCCAGCAGTTATTTTAATTGCCATGCGTCACTCCTCTCCCTTCAGTGCCCTTGGCTCTGCTACTGCCACTCCAAGCATCCTTCAACCCCAAGACCTCAACTCTACCCATCTCAGGAGGCTCCATCCAGGCAGGCAGAGCTGTGTCCCAGGCAGGTGGTCTGTGTAGTAGATACCTTATCTCTGGTCACTGTCTCAGTGGCTCTGCAGACACTGCTGTGACTTCCAGCCCTGGTGATGCTGATGGGAGCTAAAACCATCCCAGTGCCACTTCAACCTTTCTGGTTGAACTGTTCCCAGGAAAAGTGATGAGGTGCAACTTGGGTCATGTAAATTAATTAATTAAGCTCACCTTATGTTTGTGGGGTAGATAAAACCCATTCATGGGGACGCCTCTTGCCATTGTGTTGTTGAATTTCAAGCACTTTTTGCACTGAAGAGGCTACTGAGCTCCACCTCTCACTACAAGGAGGTGAAGAGCCAGGTGAAGAGAAGATAGGCACCATCTCCTTGCTATAGCTAGGTGTCAGAGCTTTCCTCTCTCACCTTTGCTTACCACCAGCCCTCTCCAATGTTCACAGCTGCCCAGGTGGCCCTGTTCAATATCTGAACATGCACAAGCAACCTGCCAACCAGCTCCTTCAGGCCACTGCACAGAGAACATCCCAACATGTCCTTGTCAAGGAGATTTTCCCTATTTCACAACTTACTTTTTTTATATTTCACAAAAATAAAGAAGAATCATACACTTGGCTTCCCATCTAGCATATGAAATCTGAAATGGGTAGGATCAAGAAGGCTTTACCATCTTGATTTCCCCCATCACATGGTTGTACAGCTACTTAAGTGGAAGGTAAAGGCCAGTGACAGAGTGAACACTTTGCTTATCGACATTTCTTCATATCAGCTCAGCAATCTACAGGATCAATCCCTTAATTTGCAACATCTTTTAAGCATGTCAGAGATCAGAAATGAGCCATATCTTGCTTCTTAATAAGTTTCTGTATAAATCACTGCCTTATTAAAAACAAAACGTAGTATCCTCCACTAATGATCAAATTCTACAGTTTAGCAATGTTAATGACCCTTTACTGTGGAACACTGAAATATTTTTATAATAAAGGTTATGACTTGCATTGTATTTATTGTAAGCAGGGGTTTTATATTTTAAAAAAAATCAATATTTTAATATGTAACACCTAAATATATGACCTTCCTACGGCTACATTTCAAAGGCAATGTGTGTGTTCCATTTAACTTTCTTTTTTTTTAAAAAAAAAAAAATAAATCTTCACTCCAGAAAGTTAACCTTGTGAATCACAAAATCTTGTGAACCAAAATTTTTCAGGATGAGGGGAATCGATGTGATTTTTCCCCCAAACTGCCTTTGTTTCAGATGTGCTGGTTCACGTGTCAGCACGCCAACGTGTCATGCCTGGTTACATTTGTCTTGTTGTGTTAAAAATTATGTCCCTGACATACCCAGGCTCCGTGCCCCATCTCTATTATGTGTCAGGCTGCCCATTTTAAGAGAGTTAGCTTTTAATTGCCTTATTTTTGGCGTTGCATGAATTTGCCAACTATAGAGTAAGACTGATGCCCTCTTCTGTCACTGGTCCCAGTAGACACCACCCAGCAGGACTCTTGCACCCACCAGGAGTCCAAACATGCTTAAATCATACATGGCAACAGTCCAAGCACAAAAGAGAGGTTATACAATAAACAGCTGTATCAGCTGAATATGGCAGTGTGGATCAATTCCTTCTGCTTTCCCAGAGCCCTCCCTGAGAGACACACTCCTCACAAGACAAATAATGAAAGAAAACATAGATCTTTACATTTGTCACCTATGCAAAGTATGTTTTTCACATTAAGCATTCACAGTCAGCATCCTGATGAGAGCCTATGTGGGTGTAGGAAGGTGGTTGGCTTTCTCCAAGGGGTACATTCGTGTGGCTCTTTGTGTTGTGGTTGTTTCAGCTATGGGGCATCCTCTCCAGTGGGCACAGAGGAGGCTGGCAGCCTGACGTGTGCAGAACTTCATGGTTAACTAGAAATCCTAGATAATTTCAGCAAACGTGGGCTTTGACCCCACTGAAAGCAGCCTAGGTAGGATTATTGTTCTACAACACAATCCTCATCCAGCTGTTTGAAACACAAACACTTGCCAGTCTCCAGTATTAACATTGCTTCTGTTAAATTCAGTCAAATTAATCAAAATATTTTGCCTCTTTCTGTGTCTGAAATGCTGCATCATAATCAGCCCAGTACACAGCATTCACTTTGGGATAGTTAGAAATCATCAGTAAACAGAATTCCCTTACAAGGACATTTGGAATTTCTTTGCCTTCTTACATACCAGTGTTGAAATGTCAAAACTCTCATCACAAGGCTCAAGACTTAAATATGTATTGTGGAAAAATTATCTATTTCGCATCCCTAATAAAGAGAAAAAGGTATAAAAAACATACTCTTATATTTTTTTATGGGGCTACTAGAATTGTTTCTTGGACACCTGTCATGTTACATGTTGTGCATTAGAGTTAGATTTTAATTCTCTCAAATCAGAGCCAAAGTAGAGGCCTATGGTGAAATGTTTCATGGTGACAGTGACAAGAGCTCACTTGAACACCCAACCTTTGCTTTATCACACATGCCATCTCCATACACTTGACAGTCAAAAATTGAAAGTCTCCTTGAGTAAGACAGTCTAGAGAGCAGTCACCTGAAAAAGTCTAGAACATTGTTTTTCTATAATACTCATTGACACTATTGAACCCTTCAAGTGAACAGTAAACATCCTATCACTTGATATCATACCAGATAAAGATGCACAGCATGAGCAGAATCAGCCATGTATGAGCTTTTTGAATTGCTGTAGCAGGACCACCCCTCCTCTGGGAAAGGGATCCTAGACCTCAAAAATTTACATTCTAAATTTTTACAGAACCACAGAAGAAAAGTAAACTTGTCCATTAAGTGAAAACTTTTATATAGCTGATTGTGCAAGTGTCTGCCATGAGGTAGACATATGGCTATGAGGTAGCCATAGTTTAAAACTGACAGAAACCAATTTTACAAAACCAAGAAGTATCAATGAATAATGAAGTTATCAAACAATTATCATCATAAGTCACCATTTCTCCACCAACAGCAGTTGATGTACACTGTGAGTGTATCTTACACACTCAAAAAGTAGCAGATGCTACCTGTTGGTGCAGAATTTTAACAAGTCCTGACTTTGGAAGCTAATGTAAGCACTGACATATTTATGATCACCTATCATACACATGAATAAGTGTCAAAATTTCACCCAATGACAGAAGTCAGACTGGGTTAAAATACACTTAGTATTTCATTATTTAAACTGTAACTTTTCCATATCACAAAGCTCCACATGTCTGCAAAGTAGCCCCCTGCCCCTATTTTCAGCTGTGTTTCAAATAGGTGGGCAGCTTATGAGCCAGACACAGTAAGACCCTGAGATAACACAGGGATAACTTTGGGACTTTTTGAACTCCACCAGAAGGTTTCTGAAGAAAATTTGAAAGGCAAATTTGTTAGTCTGAAGCTAAACATGTTTTTTAAATGAAATTGACCGGTTTACATCTTGCAGCATTCCAAAAAATTTAAAATAATAAACATCTCAGACTTGCTGCCTCTTTAGCTGGACAGGTTTCCCACAGCTGAATCCTTTGATGATACTCTCTGGGCTTTCTATTTTAAGAAGTCATCCCTTTCTGTTTCTCTCTGGAGGCAAACTCTTTTGCTCTCCTGCCAATCTTCCTCTTGACCTTTCTGTCCTGTGTACTTGGCCCTTCTATCTCTTTTCCAAAGTCCTCCCTCTCTCTCTCCTTCCACACTGCTAGACACTCTTCATTTACAGTGTAAATAACTCCCCCTCAGTCACAGACCTCTTTTTCTGCCCTGGTTGACAAACTATTTAATCCTCTAGCCCTTCTTCACTTTTATTAGAAGATTTCTTCAAATTCCAGAGCAAGTGTATTGCCAAGACCACCCCATGTATTTGCACCAATATAAATGGCAGTATTGGTACAACTGGATCTATTAACTGCAGGAACCACATGTGGCAGTGAAAAACTACATTGGTATGATATTGAAATATGTAAACATTTACCTTAACTGCATATCAAGAGGAAATTTCTTTTCCAATACTACAGGTAATAATTTTAACTCAATCTCTAATTTCCAAATCAAAATTTTATGTTAAAGAATACACAAAGATATACTGGAGAGCAGCTGTTTTTTTGTGTGTGGAGAAGAGAGGCTTGCTTAGTAAACACCTCTAGGTTAGATCAGCTGCTTTACAAGAATTTCATGTGAACTGCCCACTGTTAGACAGCATCCAATAACTTCTTACTCTTCAGCATGCTCACTGATATAGCTTTTAACAAAAAACATAGGTCTCATTGAAGTCTATTTATCAGACCCATCCACACCATGCATCAGACCAAGAACTGTCCATGCCTAAGGACTAAGAGAGAATGATTCTTTTTGGCCTTGGACAAGGACCTTATCTGCATTATTATCTGTGTATATATATCCATATTATCTGTATATATCTGTATTATTCTCTCCAAGCTACAGCAATATATCTCTATCCACTCTAGCCAGATTAATATTTAAATATGATGACAGTGTCATTCAAAGTCTTCAAGCCTGAGCACCATAGTTGTCATAGTCAGAGTAGGACATCCCTAACTTTACAAGCACATCAAACCAGAAGCAGAGGTGGCCTCCAAACCCATCACCCTAACACACAGCTCTTCTCCCATCAAGCATCAAGCTAGATACTGGATTTTGAGTTTTCAAAACCCTCCAAGGGACAGACCAGGCCCTGTGGGCTCCAATGCCCAGCATGAACACACTTGCACTTGGGAATTGTCTTCTAATAGGTACATAACCAAGTAATCAGACTCATGGAGACATATTAAGTGGTTCAGGCAACAAAAAGAGACTCACTCCTAAAAATACAGCAATGATTAGAAAACCAAGCATCTCTAAAAGCCGCTAATAAATCTTGCTTTATTGACCTACAGCGGCCTCACAAAAATAACACCATAAAACAGACAGCTCCACAAACGCCTCTTCACAGACTGGGGAGAAAAAGAATTAACGACTCCTTTGCAGAATTTTGAAAGCAAAAAAAAAAAATGAATGCTACATAAATACCTACGCTCATGCTCATGCAGAAGTAAATTGATAAGAACAGCCGTGAAGTTGGCCAAAGCATCTTAAAATATCCTGCTTGCCTGGTGTAAACTCTCCTTAATAAAAGGTGAACATTTGTGCAGCTCACTAATTTTCCACCTACAAGCAGCTCTCAACATCAGACCTGTTTTCTTAAGAGCTCATTTTGGTTTTGAGGGCCTTTGAGCTCTCCCTGTACCAGTTTTTACCTGGCCAAGGTACCCATCCTAATCTTCAAGTTCACTTTTTCTGCAGTCAAGTAGAACAGCTTTAAACTTAGGGAATAAAACACCCTCCAGCTGAAGAAAATTCTCACATTACAGTATGTTAAGAAGAATCTACTTCAGTTGTGGTCAGTTGTCATGGAGAAAGGAGGAGGGGAAAAGAGAAGTATATTCCCATGTGAAAACCTTTCTCATTTAGAAAAAATAAAGCGGAAAAAGTAAAAAAAAAAAAAAAAAAACAAAAAAAAAACAACACACAAACAAACCCCCAACTCCCCTCCTTCCTGAGCTCAACATTTTATGCAAAGTAGGTGAATCTGGAATGTGAGTTCATTTAAAAAATACTCATTATGCTATTTACGTACACGAATGTGGTTGTGTAAAAGTATAACAGGAATGCATTCACAATTGGTTTAAGTCATTTTCTCTTGGCAAACCACCATAAAAAACAGGGGCGTCATGGCGCCACCAGAATCCTAAATTGTGGTGGAGAATCATCAGTACACATGGCATTAATCTCTGCCTCCTTGCAGGAGACACCCTTGCCTGCATTACTGGCCTGTCTCTTCACTCTGAGACGTCGTAACTTGAGTTTAAAGAGACACCATAAAGATACTCCCACTCCCCAACATAAAAATATTACTCGTTTTATTAAAATAGACACATTTCAGCCCGTTCACTCCTGTTAGATTTCTTCCTTCCCAAAACACACCGAAAGCATAATGCTAAGGGGTTAATAAGAGATCATGTAATCTTCACTATTCATATTGGACATGATTCAGACTACTGAGAGACTTTTTAAATATATACATATAATTAGTTAACCCGTTGGTATTACAGTCGTGTTACTTCGGATCGATCACAAGACTGTAGGGATCTCATTATACCATCCCAGTTTATTCTCCCTAGTGACTGGGAACACTTAGCTGTCTTTTAATATCTCACTATTAATCGCTTACTAAGTTTTCAAATCATCTGTTTTTTTTCTCCTTCTTCCAAATTTAGGCAGAGTTTTGTTAACAGAGCAATTTTAAATATCACCGCTCTCTTTGCAGATTTCTCTGTGACTTGTAAACATTTTTAAAATGTTCTACAGATGAAATTCATGGCTTTTAAAGGAAACTGTCTCTCTATTTTGGTGAAAAAAAAAAATAAAAAAATAAAAGACTGATAGTTTAGGAACACCCACTCAAGATAAAATAAGGATCCTGGAAGATTTCCTGTGGGGGTTAATGGAGGCCAGGCCAATGGTAACTGACCTTGAAGTCCCCAGATGAAGCTTCATGTTTGTCCTTAGATTATTTATGTTGGTTTTTTTAAAGTATTTTTCAGTATGCAAAACTAACTTGGTCAACCCTGGTATGGTGAGAGTCAAAAAAATGTCACTGATAAGTGCCACTAAAATGCATTTATTGGGGGGGGTGGTGAAGGGGGAGGGGGGAAGAAGGCACTCAATATGGAAATATTTTTAGTTTTCTTATATTCTACTTAGTGCAGCATTGCCAAAAACATGCTAACATCATTCAGAGAGAGTACAGCAGCATAGCATTAGCATATTAAATAATTAGCAGAGATAGGTATTTTAAATCCAACTTACCCACAATGACACATGCTTAATTCTGACTGTGAGCCACCTTTCCCAACAAAGTTATACGACTGTAACACGGTCTTAAAAAGCTATTATTTTAGGTACCTCAGAAAAAAAAGGAGGAAAAAAAAAAAGTGTTAAAGATCCATACGCAGGGTTTCTGCAAATGAATATGATGTATTCCAGAAACAACATGCATTCACACAGACACTCAATAAGAAAGGAACTGTTTACTCAGTTTATAGCTTGAAAACCACCAGGGACTGTGTTCCAGTATGGGAAATTTTAGTCCAGTGCATTGTTAATACAAAATAAAAAGCAAGCCTGGGAAGTTAGGATTATATTTTTTTTGAAAATGCTTCTTTGGACCATTAAAAAAAATATTGCCTTCTAACGTCAAAGTACGAACAAATACTTTTTCAGATGAATAAAATCTGTAATCAGTTAGATAAGAGCAATATGCCTTTTTTTTTTTTTTGGCATTTAATCAAACAATGAAATCACATACACATTTCCTGACACAAAAGACAAATGATGTAATAATCTGAAGGAGTTTCTCTATCTCCTTGGAACTTTGCATACTTGACTTGTTTTCCATATTTTGTGACTTTAAATGGTGGGAAAATTATATTAAAATGCTTGTAGCAGTTCCTCTAAACTAGCATCCTTTTTGTTTTATTGTATTTAATATAAAAGCAGCAATTATTTGATTTCAAAGTTATGAAAATATGTACCTTATGAGAAAACAAGCAATTTAAGCTTTAATTGGTGTCATTTTTCACAGAACTGGCAAGATTCTTGCATCCCTGGCATGTTGTTTTCTATAAAACTGCAGAGCTGCTTTCAATGAATGTTTTACGAATGTATAAGTTGTTACATGAAGGTATGTGAGTGGATGCCTGGAAATATAAGATTTCTGGGGGGATTTATTCACAAAAGATGCATTTCATTTCATAGTGTATATACTGTAATTTTTCCTTAATATTCCTAATGTGCTTTGCTTCCCATTAAACATTTCTTCTACTCTTGTATGAGAAGAAAGAGCTGGTAGGCAAGAGGGATATTTTTGCACAGGAGAAATAGAAATAAAGGTTGGGGAAACAATAAGGGGAAAAAATGCTTTGAAAAAAAATGATTTTATTTACATTTCTTGTGTAAAATCAGGCTCCTCAAACAGGTTTTTGTGATTGTTTTTTTGGGGGGGCTTTCTGTTTGTTTTTCCTTAGGGAAAGGCTCAATCCCTAATTTCATTTTCCTCTATGAAGGTTGTAATACTCCTGCCCTTACTTCTTAGGGGCATGATTTTCTTTTTAATTGATTTACAATGGTACCCACAAGATATGAAGCAGAGGCCTCTGACACGAGTTCTTGTAAAGATGTACCACAAGAAATCATCCCAGTTAAAGAGTTTGGCCTGTGTGTACAGCTATCCAACCCCACACCAATCATGGAAGAGGGTATATGGTGACAAATAACTAGAAACCCATTAGAGCATTGTGGTGGCCCAACCTCAAGAAGAAAGCTCCTCCAGACTGAGATATGACTGCATTCCTGAGATATGGCCACAACTTTTGTCAGCATCTGGGCCTGAAGAAGAAGCAGGAGCCTTGTGGATGCTGTGTCCTGCTGTGCCACCCTTCTTCAACACTCTCTAAGAGGCTTGTAGGACCAAGCTAGAAAGGGGCCCCACTGGTCTGCAGGGTGGTAGGCCACCTTCAGTAAGATTTGGCAGCAGCACTGTGTCAAGGAGGATGTGGAGGAGCAATTTCATTGTGGATACATCAGTCCTGTGGCAACAGGGAGCAGCCTGACCTCTCTATGGGACTGTCTACTCCCTTAGCACAGGGACAGCAACCACCACTCAATGGATGCGTGTACCACAAGGACTTTGGTGCTTTGCTTTAACAGGTACTTAGACATGACATCATCCAAAAGGATTTCACTGAGCAGACATTTCACCCTGCACATGGGCCAAACTGGTGAATTCACTCATTCACATACCCAGGAAATTATTTCTTCCAGAGTTACTGCATTCCATGAGAAGTCCACCACTGCCACTGGATTTGGAGTCTGCCCCGTACAATCAACCATGCACGAGGTGCTCAGTGTCTCAAAGAGACAACATGTAGGAGATGAGCATTTTTTCCCCCTCTGAAACATCAGGAACATGATGAGCTGAGGTATCACGAGCTGCCACACGGAGAATATCAGCACATCTCCACCTCAACCAGGAGGGCACACTGGTGCTGAACATTTAATTAAAGGCTCACAGCCATTTAGGCTGTAATTTCTCAGTTCTGGGTTTTACGAGGTAGACACCAATGCCTTTGGCTCACAAATGTTTCTACTCAACCATGTGTTTACTGGAACCAGTAGTGAGCACCTGTAAAACACCCAAACACAGTGACAGGCTCTGCAACCTCTCCCCATCTATGTCCTTGTGCATCCCCCTTCTTACATCAAAGCACCTACTACCTGGATTTTCTATCTGCCTGTGACCACGCCTTCTTTACACTTCAACATTTTAATTAAAAAGCAATAAAACACTTTAATTTGAGGTTTGTGTATAAAAACACAAGTAAAAATGGCCTGAACGCTGGGCAAATACTCTTGAAATCTGAGCTGAAAGGCAGTTAGAGTAACTTTAACCACCTGAGAAATGCAATAATCACCCTGAAATGCACAGCCTGGAGTGTTTTATTGCCATTATAAACTGCAATTTATACATTAAAATAAGGAAAACAGTCAGACCCATCCATTTATGAGCTATAATAAATATGGTTATGACATCACTGACAACCAGTCACAAGCTTCCAAACACATCCAGAGCTCTAAAGCAATTTCACTATTACCTTTTCAATCTGTTTTTTATCAGCACATGTGTATTTTTTTGGGTGTGCACATAGCCACAGGCCTGACTCAGCAGTCACGTCTTCATGGATGAGGTCTCCTACATTCTGCAAGCTCTTGGCTTGACTTTGCCTTTCATATCTCTTGCATCCATCCAGTCCCCAGCTACACTCATCATCCTTTATCTTCCCTAGGAAAAAAAAAAAATTAAACCCAAAATTATCTAGTTGTTAGAAAAATCTTTCCTAAGTTTTTTGTTTGTTGGTTGACTCAGCAGTCACGTCTTCATGGATGAGGTCTCCTACATTCTGCAAGCTCTTGGCTTGACTTTGCCTTTCATATCTCTTGCATCCATCCAGTCCCCACCTACACTCATCATCCTTTATCTTCCTTATGAAAAAAAAAATTAAAACCAAAATTATCTAGTTGTTAGAAAAATCTTTCCTAATTTTTTTTGTTTGTTGGTGGTTTTGTTTGTTTGTTTGTTGGGGTTTTTTTGGGTTTTTTTTTTGTTATTTTTCTGTAACTCTCACAACGTTACCTTAAAAGAATTTGGGAGAAACACTGGGAAGTCCCTGTCTTTGGAGGACAAGTGTCTCTCAACTATTTCTGCTAAGTGCTTGCACCCCAGAGGAGTTACCCATTGCATGCAGTCCTGAATACAGCTGCTCAGCCACTTTTGTCAGATTTCTCCTTCAAAAACAGCCCCAACTTTGGTTCTTCCCACTCTTGTGAGTTTCTTGAGGGAGGAGAGTTTCTAAAAAGGACAAATGGTACCTCAGGGAGCAGCTCTTCTCTAAGAACCAGCTAACCGGAAAAGCCCATAATAGAAATATAAATCAACCACAAAAACTTTTTGAGTTTTTTTTGAGTGTTTTTCTCTCAGAACCAGCAGTGCAAAAATTTCCTTCTCTGCTGCTCAACCCCTTTCCAAATGAAACCTGTCCTGGTCCCTCTGCATTTGTCAGATGCACTGCAGCCTTGTCAGGATCAAAGATCTTTGACTTCATCCTCTGACTCTGATAACCTGGAGCTAAGCTGGAGAAGATGAACTGTGGTAGCAGTTGTATGGGCCTGATCCAGCAGCAGCTGCCAAACACGAGGACCCCCTGCCTGGAGGACAACAGCTGAAGACATTCAGATCAGAGGGAACTCGCTGTGCTGAAGCCAAGAGGAGCTGGGAGTCACGGGGTGAGGAGTAACCATCAGTCTGGTGCCACATCATGTGCAAGACAGGCTGGAGCAATGCACCAGGGTGAGCTGTCTGATTCCCCATCCCAAGGAAAGGCTAAATACCAAGGGAAGGAAAGAAGGATCATACATTATACTGGAGAAGACACAGCCTTTGATATGCTTAAACATGTCTTGTGAGATTTAATGGTACTGACTCTGTTATTTTATGTTTTATCCTTTCCACTCAAAGCATCTCATTCCCCTTCCATTCTGATCTTCACAGCCCAGTGGTGATTGTTTTTCATTTCCCCTCATTTTCCCTTAAATCAATCCAAATTTCCTACAAAACATATTCCTGATTTTCACTTTGTTCATAAGGATGTCATCTCACCAGGGAACTGGTCTTCAAATCCTACATCTTCCCTTGCCAAGTATGAATCCCAAACCTTGGTAACTTCTAATGCAAAAGTACCATATTGACACTGGTAGAGCAAACAGACTTAAAAAAAAAAAAAAAAACACTGCAACTACCCTGTGGCCAGCAAAGGTAGAATAGTAGATTTAAGTTAGATATAAGGAAGAAGTTCTTCATTGTGAGGGTGGTGAGGCACAGGAACAGGTTGCCCAGAGAGGCTGTGGGTGTCCCATCCCTAAAAGTGTTCAAAGCCAGCTTGGATGGGGCCTTAAGCAACCTGGTCTAGTGGGAGGTGTCTTTGTCCATGGCAGGAGGGTTAGAACTAGGTGGGCTTTAATGTCCCTTCCAACCACACCCATTCTATGATTCTATGGTAACATGTGTATGGTATATGTATATGTAAACAATTTTCTGGTGACTTACTCTATACTGTCTTAATACCTGAAATTAATACCTGAAATGCAAGAACCAAGACTTACACCTTGACTTTGAGGTTTAGAAGGAAAGCACAGAGCTCCTAAACATGACTCAGTATTTTCAAGTAAGCCAACAGAGAATGAAGTCCAGATCTAACATGCTTCATGCTTGCAATATATCACATTAGTCTCACTGTAACAACTAGAAAGAGGAACAAGTAGAACAGATGAAGTCACAATTCAGATGAAGTTGGCCACCTACACAAGAAATCATCTTCCAACTACCCAACCAGAAATGATAGAATAGGTTACTTCTCTTCACCACTGGAATATCATCTCTTCCATTCAACCAGGTTCTTCTAAATATCTCAGCCAAAGCTGACGATATGAATTTCATCTCTGATGGACACAGGACACAGTCTTTATTGCCAACCTTTGCAATTCTACATTACCTTCAGTATCATTGGCAGATGTGCATTTCATTCCACTGACGTTCTGTTTTCAGCTGAGGAAGACACCAGCCATTTCTTCACCTGTGTTGGGAAGCTTCTGCTAGGGGGGAAAAAAAAAACCACACACAAACCATCAAACATGAGAGGAAGGGAATAAAATTGCTCTTGATGTGCTGCAGAAAGTATTGCAGCTGTTAAGATACACATTTTTTCTCCAGTCCCATCCTATACTGCATCAAGCCAGTAATAACCCATGGAAGTCCAAGGAAGCCTTACCAGTTGGGCAGCAAGTTCAGTGGTAGGCCTAAAGTTTTGTAAGGAAAGCGTTTTGTTGACCACAGAGGAAACCTTGGGCAGATCCATCAGGAAGATCTCTAGAAGACAACCACTTCTCCAAACCTCTTCATGGCACTGACTTTCACCAGTTATTTAAAAGTAGACCAGGCACTGTAGAAGCTTCTTCTTTCATTTTGAATGTGTGTTAATGTTTGAAGTGGTTCAGTCTAAGTCCTGGGGATTTGTTTGACATGCTGCTGTTGGGGAAAAAAGGACAGAAGCAGGTAGTTGAAGATTATCAACATCAGTAGAGTATCAACATCTCGGTGCTCCTAGTGAAAGAAGTAACCTTGAAAGTCTGAATTTTAAGAAAATATGCAATACAAATTCAAAATTCCTAGAGGGATTGTAAGAATAGGTGCATGTGTCTACCAAGCATGTATGTTCTTCCAGGAAAATAAATTTTATTATGTTTACAGCAAATTTGCTCAACTTTATGGACTGTTCAGCATCAGCACATACAAATTTTTCACTGATGAAGAATAATTTTTCTCACTTTTGTCAGAAAACCATTTCTTAGTCGGAAAAAAACTCACCCCTCTTTAGTGCTCCTGATTAATATTTTTAATAATTTAAAATGTTTATCAGTTTAATGTATCCTAAATATCCAATTATTCGCAGACTTTCACTTACACATCACTAATGGGACAAACGTCTTCCTGCCTTGTTTGTTTTTGTTTGGGAAAAGTATTAAGTTACCACAAATGGAGTCTGTGATCTAAAATTCAGAATATTTGACCATTTTGTGATAACCAATGGATAAGCAGGGATTACTCTCTCTCAACACACTGAGACACTGCTCCTCTCAATATCTGATATCTTTTATTCACTGTTTGAATGGAATGTTCCATCACTGTAGTGTTCTTGTTCCTTGGTTAGATGACCTAAGCTATAGAAGTAGGTGACTACTCTGATTAATTTGCTTTGGACAGTGGAGATACTTTAGTTGGTGTGAATGACAGGCTATAAGAGGGTGGAAATGAGGCCAGTAGAATCCTAAGGAATTTAAACCTTCTCTGAGGTACAGGAGCAAGCACTGTGTACAGCTCAGTCCATGGAGCAACAGGTTAATACACTTAACCCTTTTCTTAGTAACTGGGGCAATAAAACCAAGAAATAAAAATGTATTTTAAACTCCAAATTCAAGCTTCAGTTTCTGACATCTCTAGTGAAAACGGATCTGTACAATTGTAAACCCTAATCCTGCAAAGACATATTTATGTGTTTAGCTGTTGTTGAGTTGAGCAGTACCACTTCCATCAATAGGATTCACCACGGGACCACTTAGAGACATTAACACTAATTAAACACAAGCATAAAACTCTTTGCAGGATTGAGACCTAAACGACTTCAATTTCCACTAAAAATTATTTTCCTTTCATAATTAAAGCAAATTTTTTCCTACTGGCATGGTGTCTGATCTCCACTTAAATGTATGGAGATAAAACTCAGTGAGTACAAGTGGCTTTCAGAAAGCCAATAAGAATGGTGAAAATACCTACTTTTGAATTTCTACGTAAGATTTCCTTTACAAATTGTTCTCATTTTTACTTCTTCACCATTCTTCACTGTTACCACAATTTCATTACTAACCTTACACATAGTCTTGAATATTATTTGTATAGTTTTGATGTCTTATGGTCTACTAGCAACCTTTCCAAAATTATAATATTCATTTGTGTGCTAAGTCACCGCTTGGACCTGTCTTCTTGCATAACAATGGGGTTGTTTTTTCCCCCAATACCCTGCCCAAAATGTCATTCAGTGACTCTGTGCTTCAGAGTCCACTTGATCTGATGGTGATCAAGTGGACTCAACCCGACTTGATCAGTCTGGTGGGCTTGCTGCCAACTTTACAGCATCCAGTAAAGACATGTGCACATTAAAGCCTAACTACCACTTAAAAACTGAACAATCCAGTCCTTGTAAGTCCTCTTTTACCAACCAAAATTTACCTTGCATACTGTAAGCTTCTAAGAATTAAGATCTCTACAAAGGCAGACAATATTGTTATTTATTGAGGTAAAGTTGGGATCCACTGTCCATCACATATAATATATTTTATCATGAACCTGTTCTGGAGGATTACCAGTTTTAGGCCATGACCTGAAATTGCTGAAAAGCAAAAAAATAAGACAGAAAACCAGAAAATAAGTTAATGTTACCAGCACACCATAATACTCCTATAGAACCTTCTTTAAAGAAAAAAAAAAAAAAAAAATCTAGATGAGCATGTTAATGAGTTCGTTGTTTCTTTTCTGAGGTCAAAATTATGTTCCTCCCAAGTCTGAAAAGTGAATATTGGACTCATGATCAGCCTTTTGTGGTTTAAAATCCAAGAATCACTTAGCCAGCTATTTCCCCAGCCCTGTCAACCACAGCAGAGAAACACATCTCAGAGCTGAAGCAATTATGCTACAGACAACACTAATGTGGGTTTGGTTGGTTTGGTTTTTTTTTTTGGGGGGGGGGAACCAGCAATCCCCTTACTAAAAACACCCTGCAGGGTTCAATAGCAAAAGCCCTTCTGAGATTATAACATTTCAGATCATAACTATAAACAACTTTAATATTTTCTTTCTCAAAATACACACAACTTTCAACTTCTCGTGGGCCTTTTTCCAAGTACTTTTTTAAAATGACATCAAGCAAGCCAAGGCCAAAATTTTAATGTGTCTGCTCAGACCCAACATAAAAGTCTCTAAGGGTGGACAGTGTTGGGCTTGAGCCTTGGTGCCATTGTGGCCCCACCACCACTGGGCTCAGCACAGGAACAGAGAGGACTGAGGCACGGGCTATTTCTGCACCCTGATTTGAAGGCTATTTGTATACTACTGGAGTCCTATTCTGAGTATTTTGGGATCTATTTTGAGACTTTTTGAATACTCTTTTGACTCTAGGGCACGTGTAATCCGGGAATATCAGGAAATGCAACGTTAGCCAAAATATCCCTTCAAAGAGGGTGGTTTTGGTCTCTTTTTTGAAGCTGGATTGAGATGACCTCCTGCCACCTTCTCCCACAGTGCACCCCACTGCAGTATTACAGCTTGGGGCTCTGAAGCCTTGAAGCAGCCCTCAAATGATGAGATTGGCTCACAAATACTTACTTTTTTAATCAAAAGTAATTGAGAGAGTGGGAGTGTTTGCTTGTCCTTTGTTATGAATGCGCTTCATATATTCCTTTAAATCTCCCCACACGGGGAAATCCACCACGAGAAATAAATTTTTATATTTTAAAAATGAAGAGAGCTGAAAATTTCATGCCACTGAGGTTTGAAGGGAAAGATGAGCATCACTGTACTCAGTGAAGCAGACAAGTGCATCATCTTCCTGGGAATGTCTGAAAGGTCCAGGAGGACCTTTTGACCTAGGAACAGGAGAAGGAACAGAATCTACCCATCGTATCCGGATTTTAACTTCCCAAGGCATAATGACAAGTGAAATTTCTGTAGGAATAAATGGTAGAGCACAGCACTCATTTCCCTTTCTCTGTGCTTAATATTTCTCTATCAGTGAAGGCCTACTCTGACTTCAAAGTCCTACTGTGGCATCAAATTCTGCTTTGCCTTTACAAGAAGGAAATTGTCTTCTAGGAAATGCACGAGGCAGCAAGAAACTCCAGCCAGCACTTGTGTAGTAACACACCGTAGCACATTTCAAGCCAACTAAACTTACTGAGCCCTCCTCTGTGTCTACAGCATCCTTCAAAGAGTTTTCTAAGTAAACAGCAGGCACAGATGAAAATTTGAAAATTGAAAATTTACGCTTTTAAATCTCAGAGCTAATGGCTCTATTTTATGTCACTGATACTCTATGCATGATTCATATATTAATAGATAAAATTGCCAATTTTTTGCCAATGTCCAGGCACCCTGCTCTCAGTCTGAGCATAGCAGCCTAGATGCCTTCACATCATTAAGCAAAACTATTTTAAAATCTACACTTACAAAATAAACATAAAATGGTGAAAAAGGTTGAGGAGTAGCTTCATCAAATAAAGCTTCCAACTAACTGCCACATTTTCACTAAGCAGCCAGCTCTTGGCTGTAGAGTAAGCAGTGAGTTAGAACCTTCTGGAAGGTTCTTTGTCAACTACTTTGTCAACTCATGTAAAAGTTGGTCACCTGTGATTGCTGAGGATTATTTAGGTAAGACCAAGAGCAAAACCCAAGAAAGAGAAGATATGGGCATACCATACACTGCTAAAGCTTCCCAAAATCTTAGGGAAGTCTTCCCACCTGTGTCTCAACAACTTCTCAGCATGTTAAGTGGTCCATCCAGAGTTAGATAAAATACTATAAAAACACAAAACACAGGACTATATATTTACTCATTAGTTGGATGTGCAACATATTACATGTAAAACTATGAAATAAATTATCTTTTTCAACTAATAAAATGTTTTCTATGCTTCACATTAAAATAATCATTCCTTAGTCATGACAAACATGATGACTGTCAAACAAACATGAGGAGAGCAGCAGCAATACATTTGTAAAGGAAGTTATTTTTGGAAGATATTTCTTATTTAGGGAAGAAGAAAAAAGTCCAACTGAAGTAAACAATTTAGTTCAGAAGCATCAACACAGAGACACTTTGCATAGACATTTCCTTTCATAGGTCACTACATTCATTGGGTTAGAATTACTTAGAGGTTTGAAAATAGTAAGTGACAAAAACTACTGGAAGTAGTTGCCCATGAAGCAAAATAAAACCAGCTGAGGTAAAAATTAAATCATATTATACTGAACCTACTCCTTCCTGGCCTGTAATTCAAGATTCAGTCTGCATATGTATAGCTAGTTATGATAAAGCATAAGGTTTATTAAAATTTTTAGTTGCTAGGAAATGATTTAGCTTGTGGAATTTCAACAAAAAAAAAAAAAGAAATAAAGAATGCTTGTTAGGTCAAAGTGTTGGTTTTATTTTTTTGTTTTCTGAGGTTTTAATCATTCTCTAACACAGCTTTAACACTAGATAATACAGGGTAAAGGCATCAATACACTATAGCAAATTTTCTCTGCTTTAAATATCCCTCTCATTCATACTGTGATTCAATTTAAAGAATCATTCAAAGATAAATCTAAATAAATAACAAGCTAGCTTTCAGGCAAACAAATGAATTTGCATTGTTTTATATTCATCATAAATATTTCACTTAATTACTGAGGTACTATGTTCAGAAATACAAAACAACATTATAAATTTATTAGCACTGTCCCTGCTGATTTTACAGAAGTTCTGTGGAATGTAAAAGCCAAAAGTAGAAACAGGCTCAAGAGCATAACCAAAAGAGCCGAGGCTGCATTTAAATGCTAAACTGGATTGACACACTCTGGTTTGCTCTGTATTATTTACCCCAACTAAAGCTTCCTGTCTTGAATCAGGTGTTATCCTATTTATTCTCAAAAACCCCAAGGTCAACTAAACCCTCTTCCTTCTGTTGACTTTCAAAACCTAAACATCTGAATCAGGCTAGCTCAAGTATTATCTCAAAAACTATCCCTGGGAGTTATTTTTCCCCTCATTGTAAAACTTGTGAAAACGTAAAAGGATGTAACAGCCTTTTTCAAAGGTTTGGCGAGGTCAGCTGTGTGAAGGGAAAATAAGAAGTGCTCCTAAAACATAAAAGCTACAGTACATAGCATTTATCATCAAAATTATTTAAGTTCTTTTAATGGCTCTCAAGGCTATGAAAAACATTTTTAAAATGTAAATAAGTGGGTCTTTTAGAAGAAGTGATCCTTCTTTGTGAACCGCAGTATCGCTGGTGATTTATAATTTTCAGAAAATCTTAATCCCACAGGAAACATATAAGAGTTCCTCTTTAATTTTAAACTAATGCTGGATCTAACATGGAATGCAGTTATTATTATTAGTGAAAACTCTATTATTTTTATTTGCTTGTAATAAATTAAGATAAAATCTGAAACAATGCAACCATGAAACCATTTCAAAAACAGATGATTTTTTTTTTCTTTTACCTTTGAAACAACTTCAGATGTAAATAAAATTGTGGCTATCACATTTCCCTAGGGATTAAGTACTCTTACTGTTCAAATGTCATTAATTACCCTTAATGCCGTTATGAACTATTTGGAGATTATCATTATTAAACTGTTAGAGTATTTCTTAATTCCTCACCAGAAAGCCACAGAGCAACTAGCTGAGTCTATCCTCCCCCTCTTTTGTTGAAATAACAATAGCCTAAAGGAATTGTGTCTGAAAAGAAAAAGTCAAGAAACAACAGTAATAATAATAATAAAAAAAAGAAAAGCCACCACAGTTTGTTTCACTAAATGAGCAGTAGAGAGAAGAGTTTGGGTTTCAAACCACGTGCTGTTTCATAAGCAGAGTCTCTGGGTCTGCTGCAGCCCCATCCAAGTGGCTGAGTTTCTCCCAGGAACTGGGGAAGCAGCATAAATCCCTCCAGCACGAGTATCTTATCTATAGCACGTCTCTTTTGGCAATACTGGAAAATGTCTAATAACTCCCCCCCCCAAAATGAGACCCTCCCAGTTCACAGCCACTAAGGACAAGATGACAGAGAGACCCTGTGTGTGTTGTCCATGTGCACACTGAAGCCATGGGACAAGGGTTAAGGAGGCAACTATTGTGAATAGTGACTGAATTTCAATGCAGTTAATACAGATCCCCCCCAAAAATAATTCCAAACAGAAGATAGCCACAAAAAAAAAAAAAAAAAAAACCCTTAAATAAAGAGTTGATTAGCCCAAGCCTGCACCATGAGTGAATAGGAAGAACCTCTGACATCTAAAAAGTTTAATTTTAGGGTCCTAAGGCTGTTTCACTGCTGTAAAAAAATATTTACCAGAATATGAATAGTGTATATACTGGTATCAATATATTTCATACTTACAAACTCAAAAGGCATGCATTTTTGTCACATCCTCATCCTTCTTTTGCAAAACACTAAACCAAAGAGGATTTTAGCATAGTTAGTTGAATTGTGTCACTTGGCTCTCTCTCTGAATAACCGTTGGGCTGGGAGGACAAGTTTTGCTCCACCACAGGGGCCACGTGTTCCTACTACAATTCAGATCCTCATCTCCTCTTCCAAAATAAATCACAGTGCTTGGATTCATAGTTTGAAGTCTGTATTTTACTTTGTTATTATTCTTCAGCCTTTTTTTTTTTTCCTTCATTCACACCAGCACTTTTATACTTGTGTGTTTAAAAACTAAATAAATTTGTCTACCAGTAAATTTGATCTCTATTCTGAGACAGAAAAAAAAGATGAATTTAAACTTTTTAATGACTACCTGGAAAGATGAGAATAGAGTCTAAATAATAGAATACTTTAGAATAAATCTCAAGTATTTACTCACTTCTGATACTGAAAAAAAGATCTACTTGCCAGCTTGAAGGCACACATTAAAACACACACTGCCTTACCTTGTGCTTACATGTTAGATTAGATGCTCTGGGGTTTCCTGAGAGTGATGTTTTTTTAAGCAAAGGACTGAAGGGGCTTCTCCAAGGAGACAAGCAGAGGACCTCAGGTGGTCCTGCTTTCTTGGTTTACATTTCTTACCTCTTCTCTGAAGGAGTTCCCGGAGTGATTTGGGCCAACTTTGGTGTTTTAATAGGAAAGGAGAGCTGGAAGGTGAAGCTGCCAACCACCAGCTTCATGAGTTGCCCCCAAATGATCCAGAAGGGGTATAGCCTGGGAGCATCTGTGCTGACAAGGAGGGAGGGGGACACCAGAAAAAGGACTGCTGAAAAGCTGCGTAGGATTTAGATGTGGGCAAAGAGCCTCAGAAGGGTCACTGCAAAGAGTAACACTAATGAGATGGTCTGGTTTGTCATCAAGGAGATGAGAACAAGCTTCCCTCTGTCCTTTTTCCAGACCAGACCTACATGTTGCAGAGGCCATGGCTCCCTCACAGAGCTCTGCTGAAAGGTAATGCAGTGCTCGGGGTCTGTTACGAGTTATTCCAGCAAGGAATGTCTGGCTTTTTATGGTTAGTTTAATTGGTGACAGTACTCACTGCTTAACATACTCAATCTGGCACCGACCTTCTCCCATATCCTGCTCCATCCTGAACGCTCATCCTGTCTCAGGGCTGCTTTCTCATCCTCAACAGAAGCTGGTGCTTGTCCTTGCTCTGGTGTCATCTGGTCTGGTCTGTGTATCCCCAACCCGGGCTGAGAGCCTGCATACTTCACTGGAGATTAATACTTATGCTGCCTGTCCAGAAAGAATGGAAAGTTGGTAAGTGCAACAAGCTTTAAAGCAAAACTAAGTTCAAAATCCTTTATTAAGCTTTGTTCAGACAAGTACCTAACAGTTCAGCCTGTCCTTTCATACATAAAGTAGATTCTGAAGCAGTGAAGAAGCATAGCTGTGAGGCATCCAGGTCTGACAAGGGAGACCAATCTGTACACCTTGGCACAACACTTTTAAGCATCTCAGAGAATATTCCTACCTACAGTGATATCTAATTTACAATTCTTCTAGGAGAAAGTAGTTATCATTATGCTTTTACAAGGGAGACGAGGTGACTTAAGGATCTTGCCAGAGCATAACAGGAATAAGAGCAGTAACAAAGTCAGGGTCTCTTGCCCAGTGACTTAAACACAACTCTTCTAGTATGCTGGGCAGTGAAAGTCTTGGTAGGCTTCACATCCAGGACTGGATCATTTCATTGTGCATAGGACAAGTGAAACAATGCCCACACGATTCACTTTCTTCCTCCCCCATTTTGCTAGAAAGCCAGGAGTTAAGATCAGTGGTTATCACCAGACAAATTGTCTTGCCCTTGTCCATACTGTGGATGGAAGAACACCTGTGAGCTAGTGAGGATGAGCAGCCTTTCTCACTTATACTTGGAAAAGAGGAAGGTCAGCTCAACATCTACTTCTTTCCAACCTCCTTTATAACCTCAGCAACCTCCTCCTCCATGCACTGCTCCCACATTGGACCACCTCCTTGTTCCTCTCCCCATCCTCTTCCCACAGGCAGCACAGTTATTCAGCCACCCTAGAACACTGCAAGGAAAAATCCTTATTTTTTTCTGCCCCAGATTAAACATACTAAAAGACACAACAAGTCAAGAGACACTACCTGAGGGAGGAGAGAACATGCTGCCAATCATCCAACCCATGGTATCATGGGGCAGCAGTTGCTGGAAAAGCAGTGGGAGGCTGAAGCTGGGAACAACTATCTCTCCCATGTTGTGCCCTTCAGGATATCATGGCTCACAGCCTTCTTTCCCTGCTCTGCTCAAAATCAGCCTGTGTTAAGCTTTGCTGGAGCTTGGTAGGCTGCTAACCTCAGTGTAGGTCATGGAGAAAGGACTTTCCTTTCATCCCTGCAGGCAGCCTTTCACAAAAAGGCCAGGGAATAATCACAGGACAGTAGTGACTCACTGTTTCTGTCAGTGGAAAGAATCTCTGCTGCCCAGTGCTCCCCTTCTCCCACCTGGCATCACCACCAAAACCACCACACCGACGACTGAGGAGGTTATGCAAGGCTGCGAGGTCAGAATATTCACTTAGAAAACTCAGGAACAGTGGGAAAGGGCTGCCAGCTCCACTGCATCAGCTGCCCTGGCCTGCTAGAAAAATAGGTCAAAGTTTTCCAAGGTGACCGTCAGTTTTGGATGCTCGTCTTCATTTTTAAAAAAAAAAAAAGGAAAAAAAATTATTTTGGAAAAAACACTAAATGGCAATCACTGGGAGAAAAGAAAAGCAAACCACAAAAAGCAGCTAGACAGCTGGATCTTTTAAGGTCCTTGCCGTTGAGCACCCCAGAAAAAAGAAAAAAAGAGCAGAAAAGAGCCACAAGCCCCTGAAAAAAAAAACACTCTGCAAAAAAAAAAATCCCAAAGGAGGAAACCCCGTGGGTAAAATCTGAGTGGGAGCTCACAAGAGCCCGGCTCTCAGGATGCGCGCCTTGCGACGGCGGGAGAGAGAACAATTGAATTACGAGGAGCTCTTGAGCGAGTAAAGTAAACATCTTTGGGCAGTTCAGTGCTGCACTTTGAAGCTTGGCTGTGTCACACCCCCCGTGCAACAGCACGGACACCCTTCTGCAGGCTGGTTTGTTTAACGTGGGGAGTCAGGAGTTTTCGGAGCGCAGCGCTCTGATTTTTGTTTTTTTACGAGCTCACGAGCTGGAGGAGGGAAAAGTGTGGAAGGAGCAGAGATGTTGAAGCAAAGATCCCACTGTCCAGAGCTGATGGGAAACGGTGGGAGAGGGAAGGGGATTCTGCAGCATCCGTCGGGCTGCCATGGCAGGAGCCAGCCCCCAGCATCCCCCGCCACGGGGAAAAGGAGGGAGAGAGAGAGGAAAAAGAGAGAGAGAGGTTTGGGGCAAGGGGACCAGGATAATCACACGAGCGGGGTTAATTGCTATAAATATCAAGAATCAAATCAATATGTCAAGATGTGTGTTCCACTTTTCACATATACGCGGCGCGTAAATGAGAAGCGGGGAGAGAGAGAGAGGGAGGAAGAGCTAGGAAGAAAAAGGAGAGACTACTAAAGAAATAAGCCCCCCTGTACAGACAGCCTGACGCCAGATGGCTTCTTCTAATAAATATTCAACCTTAACTCAGTTCCCATGTAACTTTGTTGTAAAGCTGCCAGCACACCCACACAGATCTGGGCCAGCAAAATGATTACAGTAGTACAAACAAAATAGTGCAATAGAGGAAACAGGCAGACAGGGTCCTGTATACAGAAAGACAGAGCTGTAAAGATGGGAGTTGATGAACCTTTAGGATTTAATACCAAGAAACTTAAAATGATGACTTGGGTAGAGGGGAGAAAAAGGAAAAAAAAAAAAAAAAATTAAAAGGACTTATCTTTTCCTTGCTGTTGCTTTTATTGTTGGGAACACAGAGAACATCATTCTGTTAAGACAGCAAATGAGGCACTATAAATCTGTTGCTATTCTGCATATTTTCTGTATTCAGCCAGAATTCGGATGCCTTGCCTGAAAACATAGCCCAGCTTGAATTTCCACTCTCTGTTGTCCTCGTACAGGGCACGAGTCAAAAAGGAAGATTTTGTGCGTGGCATTTGTTGTATTAATTGGGAAGAGAAAGAGGAGATTTGGTATATTTTTCTTAAGCAAACACTGGCTCAGTGCTGAAAAACATGCATTTCAGTTGTGTGAGTGTTTTTGCCTCAAGCTCTTTAATTTCAAAATTGGATTATGAGATCTGAATATCAGAACACACCATGTTGGCAACCCCAAAACTATTTAAATAGGACCCTGACCAAATCACGATCTAGTGCTAAGATTAGAAAGGGGGAAAAAAAAAAAAAGGCAATGAAAAAGGACACGCTTTGCAGACAGGCATCTATTGATAATGTGAAGCAAGACAAAAATATATCCAGATCAGAAAATAAATTTTTAAAAAGCTAAGGATTCATACTACTGGTTTCTTGGATCTGTTTTGTGCAGAGTATCTCAATATTTGAGGCAAAGAAAATGCAAGTAGCTAACTCAAAACTTTTACCTACAGTTAGGGTGGTTATTTAGCAATGATTTATGGGCCAGCAATGGGTCAAGTAGCTAAAATTATGCATTTACTTTGAGAGAATCTCACAGCATGAGGCAAAGCTCTTCTTTCTTCAGAATGCAGCCTTTTGGTGTTGTAAGCCAATTCGTGGTGCTCCTGGAAGGACATTATTTTGGATGATACAGAAGAGTATAAATAGAATTAATAAGACAGAAAAAAAAAAAAAAAATTAAAAAAACTCAAGGGGGAAGGGGGAGGCTGAACGTCAGAAAATATTTCCTGGTTGTGAGAGTTTCCCTCTGCAAGGCAGATCGACAAGGAGCTGCAGTAGGCTGTAGAGTCAGGCTTTCACCACTTCCCTCGGGAGATTGTCACTGTGGAGGTTTTAAAAACAAAGCTGAACTCAGCACTAGTAAATATGCTGCAGGGAATAACCCTGTGTTGGGCAAGATAGGGACAAGATCAATTAGCAGATCTCTCCTATATCTACTTGCTATTATTTTTGACTGTTGGGAAGAAAACTTTGCTAGAGAACAGACCAAACCTCCCTCCACTCCTGGCTTTTTCTTTTAAAAGGAAAATAGGTTATATCCCATTGCAAGCTCATGGCTGAAGCTCTGTTCATTACAACCGCTAAGTCTTTTCCACCAGTTTTGTTTTATTCACCTCTCTACTCCACTATTATTGAGAAGCACTGGAAAGAGTTTCCTGGAGAGAGGGGGAAAAAAAAGACAAAAAGATCTGAATCTCTCTTATTTATGATCTTTCCAGGCCCTGTTATAATATTCATCTATTCTGAGCAGTGTTTGACACTTCCCTCCCACCCAACCCCATTATAAGTCAGCTATGGATTCCCTCCTCAAGCTCCTTCTCCAGCCTTAAGGTACACATTATGATTCCATTCTTATCAAGAGCGTGATAGCCTGAAGAAATGCACACCTTTTGTTTATGACTAGCAGGATGAAAGCCATGAGATGGAGCTGGACACGAATCTGTCAGCCCTTGGGAAAACATCACCACTGAAGCCACTAACGACGCGCCTCCTCGGCACCACGAGCACATCAAACGAGGCCTTCATTGACTATGCTGGCTTGAAGTTCAAGAGATCTACCCCTCACCTTAATAAACTGGGCTTATGATGCTGAAAAAATCCCCAAATAAAGCTTAAAGGTTCAAGGTTGCCACTTAGACTCTTCCAGCACTAAGCTTTGTTCTGCAGATAAAATTCGATCAAAATTAGGGCTACCTTCAAAATCAGTTTAAACCCTCCCCCCACTCTTTTCATGAGAAAAGACATCATATATTTAAAGGAATAAACCCCAAACATATGGATTTCTTCCTGTGGAGTGGCAGAGAGATGAGCCCATGGCTAAAAGGCTTGGGTGCCACAAAGTCGTACGGCGTCACTTCACCAGATCAGCACACAGGCTTTGATTTTTAGATCTCCTTGATTTAATACAGTGACAAGTTTTTATTAGTGTCATTCGTTCAGGAATGGAAAGAGGAAAAGGGAGAGAAAAAGCATGGAGACAATTAAATAGCAAAGAGAAAAAAAGAAAAGGATGGACACAGTAAGCTTTACCCACCCCTTTCCAGCTCCACTCCTTCCCCTCTCTCCTGAGGAAATGTGGTAGAGGTACCACAGCCTTACTAGCAGGCAAGGCTGGAAACAAGCCTCAGACCTCCCTGGTACTTCCATTGAGAGGTGAAATCCCACACACAAAGACCTTACCCATGTCTCTTCCTCTCCTGACACAGAGCAGGGAGCTCAGTTCTGCCCCCATTGCACCCTCAGGGGCTGGTGGAAGCAGGGAGAGGCTGGTGGAAGTAGGGAGAGGCTGGTGGTACCAAAGCCCTCCACAACATCAAGCTACAAAAAGAAACAGCAACATCACTATCCCAGTGAGATACCAGCTAGGGTCAACTTCTCAGCTCATGGAAGCAGCCTGGATGCACACTTAGCTGCTGTGGCAGCCTCAGTCCTGAAGCTTCTGGAGATGTCCACCTCAGCTATCACTAAGCTGTCATGCTCAAAGCCAACAGGGAGACAACAGGACTCACTAGGATGGTGTACTTTACATCCACAAAGTGCAAATCCCATCACGTTGGATTTCTTCAGAGCAGGGGTATTAATCTGTCTGTAACAGCAGCAAACCTCACCAGTAAAAAAAAACAAACAAACAAGATATAAAAAGAGGCAAAACCGGTCCTATTTAACACATTCTTTTTTTTGTTAAATTTTGTGCTGTCTTCGAAACACAAGCAGTGATTTTGGACACGAGACCAAGCAGAACACAGTGTTGATGCTCTCAGCCATTAGTTTATAAATTGAATAAGATAGATGTGTTCATTCATATGAACTAATGTAGTTTTTCTTATGAAGGTTTCATATTATACAAATCCATTAGCATATTTACAAATTAATCTTCCCTTAGGAAGAAAAAAGATCAAAGATTTACAGAAGGAAGTGCTTTATTACTTTTAAACTGCCTTTTTTTTTTTCTTAAAGAAAGAGAAAAAGAAATGAAGGGAAATTATGTTGAACCATAAATGTTTCTTTATGACTACTGTACAGCAGCTTTGTGGGAGATTTAAATTTACTAAAGGGCAAGGGGGACTTTAAGCCATCTATATGAGTTCAGTATTAAAAATATATATACATGACAGGTGCCCATATAAGTTCATGCAGTACAAAATATTCCATAAATGAGCTCATTTATCTGAGTAATTTAAAAAGAGCTTCTGCACAAGGGGAGATATTTAGTATGAATTATAGTCCGTTTACCTTTCATAAGTTTCTTTCATCACTTCCCATACCTCCTTTGGTGCTACTGAAAATATCCGTAGTTATCAAGCGTTATATTCAACCTTGCTATTCCCTATTCTCAGGAAAGCCCTCTTGGTGAAATGACTCTGTGTTCTCTTCAAAATATGCAGTTTGTAAAGCCCTGCATGCACAATTATCCCTTCTTCATAGATGCCACATAAAACAAGATCTGGCTATGAAGTCTTTTATCTAAGCAAATAGCTTGAATAATAAAAAGAGTATTCCAGGTAAAGAAAAAATCTGGAGGTTTGTCCTCACCTTTTAGGTTTGACTCCTGTGAAAAATTTCCCCTTAGATTTTTCAGAATGATTTTGTACTATGGTTGAAAATACAGAGTAGTAGAGCAGTGAGGAAATGAAATGAGATACAAACCTTTAATGATTTATTAATAACCACTTTCTGAGACATTTCTAACTACTAAAGAGAAATCAGAACACTAAATACATTAAGATCTTCAGAGGAGGATAAAAAAAAAAAAAGGGAACTATTAGAAAGGCATAAAAATAACAGAAAAATTTCCAAGGGGGGAAAAAAAAAAAAAACACCTAACAACTGAACTGCATTTTAGGTAGTGCTGCTCCTGCCTTGGGACAGGAGTTGGAACTAGATCACCTCTGACACACCTCTTAGACATAAGTTTTGTATTTCTATGCTGAAATGTTTGAAGATCTTTCTAAACCAAGTTTTAGACTTGGTTTTTGGTTTGGGTTTTGTTGTTGTTTTGTGGTTTGTTTTTTTGCTTGTTGGTTCTTTTTTAATACTTTAGGGTATATTCCAAAGGAAAACTTCAAGGAGAATACAAAGACTAAGGTTAAATCACCATTCCTCAAGACAATCATTCTCATTTTTTCACCCTCATTGCACTCACTCAAGTATAACTTCTTTCACTTCTTGGAGCTTCCTGAAAATGTCACATGGTATTGAAAAGGACCAGTACCTGGATAGCCTCCACCTTTCCTCCTCCTCTTCACTACAGATCAAGTTTGGAATGAAAAGATACTCTTCTCCTCTACTCTGCAGTTATGTGTAATTGTGAAACACCTCCACGTTCTCCTGTTTTCACTCGGGTATGCTCTCCCTGAAGAACCAGGCAACCTCATCTCTCTCTGTGCTCTTTTCCTCTGCTTTCTTGAAAGCAGAGAGAAACTCTCCAGAAGGTTCCTCTGTGATAGTTAGAGGGGAAATTCAGTGTCAATTTTTGTTTTCCTGCAGACGTTGCATTGGAGCGTTCACAGTTAGCAAACCATAACTCTTCAAATGTCTCAGTCTACCCATTTGGGAAATCAATAAAAGATAAGACTGTCCATGTTTTAGGGCTATGAGGCTTGGTAAATGTTTCTAAAGTGCTTTGAAAACCTGGAAAGGTGCAATGTTTTTTATAATGGCCTTAATGGTTTGTACTTCTACAGAATATTTCACTCCAAAATCTTAAGCTTTTAGAGATAACTAAACCCAACTGTGACACTCCTATAAGATGTTCATAAATAAACAGTAATTCAGGGTAATGCTTAATCTGTCATATCATAGTTCAAAATACTGATGTCAGGTACCATAATTTGTCATTC